>NC_059379.1:3760000-4032500 GCF_019703515.2 Myxocyprinus asiaticus | reverse complement strand
CTCTTATATGTTTTCCCTTTTACATATAAATTGTAACTTCAAATATTGATGTTGATAAAGAAAAAAATCTCATTATCATGTTATGCATCAACTACCTATTTAAAATCAACAATGAACATAATATTGGATGGATTTTTCACTGAGCTGCAATTCATTCTATTGTCTTCTCTGCGATGGATCTACTGATGCTTATTTAAAATTGGTCAAAATGAGGCATATTATCAACAGCCTTTGTGTTATGAGCACCCCTAAAATTGCACCCTATGTAGGCAGCTCTCTAAGTTTTGAAACAGAGCCAGTTTCTCACACAAAATTGTAAACAGAGCCCAAAATTTGAGGAAGTTAACCTGTCTAACTCCACCTATTCTTCACATTTAACAGCAGATCTGAGCTTATCATTCCTAGTAATTATCTTACAAAACAGTATGATGAAGTGCACATCACATCTGACCTCAGATCAGTGTTTTGAGGCATGATGTGTCAGGCTCACAGCTTGTCTGGTGCAATCACAGGCTAATCTGTCCCTGTTAAGACCTTATTGTCCCCTTCGGCAGGCCAGCAAGTTGAGAGGACGCCACATTGACAGCTGCTGTGATTGATTTAGGGAATCTGAGGTACTTTCTCTCAGCTCAGCTCTGTGACTGACCATTTGATGGATAACAGACACCCCCCCCCCCCACAACCACCAAAAAACAAAAAAAAAAACAAAAGCTATCAAATTAATTAAACAATAAAATACATAAAAAATGCTAACTGGACACACCAATTCTAAGGCTAAAAACACTCATAGCAACTAAGCAAACACATATGAACACCCTGGCAAACAGAATTTCAACCAACACAGAAAAAAATTAAACTTTATTTAACATCACTAGAGATTCAGGTCTGTAGTGTCCATGATAAACACTTCGTAGAACCATCATGCTCATTTCTGTAATAATCTAAATACATGTACCAAATATTAGTCCAATTTTAGCTACAGGTAACATGAATACTTCCAAATGTGAATCCATATTGAGTAAGATGTGTGACATTCTCAAGCACAAACTTAAACTGATATTGATCCCCTAGCTTATCGTGTGAAAAACATCTGCCCTTATTTCCCTCTCAAAACCATCTTTGTACATGGAGAAGCACATCTTTGAAGCTGTCACTACAACGGTAACTGAAGCCGTAGGTGATGGGTTGGCGTTCAAGATGAAAGGTGCAGTCATCACTGGAGCGAAACGCCGTTTCAGAGATCACAGACCTACCGGTGAAACTGAGAAGATGATTCAGAGCTAAGCCGAGCTGTTCTATACTCCAAAAGTGTTTTCAACCTTTTTTTGTCTTATATGTACATTAACACATACCTCATCAACACCAAACCAGAAATAATTTAATTTTCATTTAGATAATTTGGCATTATAATAAACAGAGCCATTCAGTCATGACGTCAGGAAGGCTAATTTGCCATGTGTTCCCTCTGGAATTTCCAATGGGTTTTAAGAAAATCAACCTAGTCTCATGAACATTACTATAACTCAATTTTTGCAAACTGAGTTTTACGATTTTCCGCAGTTTCCTGGTGAAATGAACACTAGAGGCGCTACAACAACTGTGCGGTTTGCTCACTTTCACAAAAATTATAAGAACAACAGCTGATTATGACATTATAAACGCATTTTTTGTTCTATTACCCACATATTGCTAAGTTATGATATATAGACACTTTTACTCAAACGCATCATTTGAAAAACAATACATTTTAACGCTCGCATTAAAGATCCACCTATATTTACACAGTTAATCCAATGTGATTGGCTTGCGTGGTAGCTCACCTCATTGAATGTTGGAAATTAGACTCGGGAGAGGTTTGAGCCCAGCCAAACACAAAAGCTGACACGTGAGACCAAAGTGTCACAGAAGCGACACAAAATGACGTGGTTGCTTCAGAAAGTTTGCCTTTCATGTCGCATTTGCTTCTACGACACTATCGGTTAGGTTTAGGTGTTGTTGTTTTGTTTACCTCTCATTTGCTTTTAGAACACTATTGTTCGTTTTAGGTTATGGAGATATGTTTTACGCATTAAAACCTCAGTCTAACATTCACCTTAAAAAACCTTGTGGGATTACAACACCTTTTCACTCGCTTTTGGCGCCCCCCGCTGGACATTTCACTGGGAAACTGCATGGAAACGTGTAATGAAGCATGTAATTTTGTTTTGCAAAATCATGAGATCAGGCTGAAGAAAAGAGATCTTTGATTTATGAGTGAAATAATGTTTGGTTAACATTATTTGAAGTTTTGGTCTACAAAACACACAGTCGTCCCTCATGAATTTTGAAGCCAATGAAAGTCTAAAATAATGTTCCCAACAGACCTTGTTTTACTCATTAATCAAAGATCCTTATTCTAAAATTCAAAATGATGAAATTGCAAGAACAAGTTGCCTCATACAAAACGGACTTTCACTCCCACAGAGAAAAACAAACAAACAGAAAATGCTATTGTGATTTTACCTAATGTTTAACACCTAACCCAAACCTAAACCATGATCTGAAAAGGAAAATAATGTTTGTGTACCACTAAAGAAAGGGAAACATCAGGGTTTGGAATGAGACGAGAAAAGTGTATTACTGTTTATTGACTTATCTCAATCATTTGTTTAGCATAAATAACTCCTGAATTAGTAACTTTTTTTTTTCACAGATGTTTCCTTTCTCATAATAAAGTGTTGGATTGGCCGCTAGCTAAAATGTAAGGCCTGTATTCTGTCGATTTATATTCTGTTTGTTGATTGGTTGGTCTCCATAGGAATAAAAGTTGTACCTTGCTGCACGAGCCAAGTGTGCGATTTCGCCATTTCGTATGACAGTTGTCATGAGACTGTGTTGAAAGTACACATACTGTTTATTTCATTTTCATGCCTTAAAGAGGAACTGAATGTGTCACCTACAAAAAATAATGACATTAAATCTCTTGACAAAATTATTTAATATAATTCATTTTTAATTACTTAAGATTAACAAATCAAAATCCAAAATCTTTCCAATCAGGGTCTGGACCTTCTGAAACCTGCTGAAGATCTCACGCAAGATCTCAAACAATGAGTGTCTACAAGAATCTGTTGCATCGACACACATATTTTGCTATCTCAGAGCGATATCATGGGGTCCATTTCAAATTCATTTCAACAGTTTCACCACCAGACATCTCTTCACTATTGCTATGTGACGGCACAGGTGTCAGTTTGGTGAAATACTGTTGATGTGCCAAGTGTTCTAGTTCGTCATGCCACATCTCCGGTCTATAAAATCCATAAAACACATCAGCACTGTTTGACGTCTCAGTGAGACTGCGACAGCTCTCAGGGTTCTCTCTCAGGCAGCAGATGAACAAAGGTACAGAATGTTTTCCATCTTGCAGGAGTTAAAATGCTTGGGGGCGAAGAGCTTTTTAAGTAATTGCTTTGGTTCAAAGAAATAGTTTGCCCAGATATGAAAATTTCATCATTATTTACTTCCTTCTTGTCATTTAAATCATTTTTATTCTCTGCAGAACAAAAAAAGTAAACTTTGAAGAATGTTTACACATATTTTCTCCATACAATGGCAGGTCTTTTTGACCCTGGTTGTCAAACTCCTGAAGGACAAAAAAAATAAAAATAAAAATAAAATACTATAAAGCACCATTAATGTGCTTCATATGAGATATAATAGTATTTAAAAAAAAAACAAAAACATGAAGGTAAGTTAATAATGAGAACATTTCCATTTTAGGTGGAACTATTCCTTGAACTATTTTCTAAAGAAATTATGGAAGGACCCATAACATCATACTGCTGTCAACCTGATACGACCTGATCTCACGCATTGATGACTGAGACCCAAAGGTTGAGAGGTTTCTGAGGAAAGGCATATCAGATTCCTCATGTGTTGTTCCAGGTTAGCGTGAGGTGCTTTTTGGATGGTGCTGCAATTTGTCGTGTTGTCTGCGGATAATTGCAGGTTTGTAACGTGTCCGTGGCTGAGAGAGGTGCGATGAAGTTGTCTTAGTCAACAGATGAAGCTCTGCATGCTTTTAAAGCACATGGGTGGCTCTGATGGAGCTAAATTGCACCCTGGGAAGAATGATGTGATGACTGACAAAGTGATGGTGTAATGAGACATCTCTGACCATCAAACAAAGTCTGCAGTCTCCTGTTAACTTGTTACTGTAAACCCCTTAAGGTTGCAGAAACAAAACAGGACACAGGAAAGAAAAATCACAGTTGTAATCTCTTTAGTATCTCAACTGATTCTCCCAGACAGCAATGAGATTATTCAAATGATATTATACATTCATCAAATTTTAGCTAGACTCTTATTCAATGCTTTATTTAAGTTTAGGGTTTGGGTGAGGGGTTAGACTTTATGGTTAGGCCAGCTTTATGGTATGGTTAGGTTAGGTTTGGGTTAGGGGATAATCTTATGAAAAATACTAATAACAGTCTTTGTTGGTTCATTTACTTTTCTCTATGGGAGTATAAACCGTACAATTTTTTATGAGCCAACACTTACGATTTCACCCTCTTGATATCTGATATCTCAACAAAGTCTCAAATAGTGCTCAGACTTGCCAAGAGACCAAAGTCTGCAATCAAAAGTCAGAGATTTAAATATAAACTCAATATGAGTTCTAACTGATCGCAAACATTTCTTAAATTCAATCTGAACCAAAAGATAACTCATCAGTGCCTCAAACCGTGTTCAGATTTGCCAAGAAGATACCAAAGTCTTCCATCAAAATTCAGAGATCACAACATAAACTCTCTCTCTCTCATTTCCAGCCTCAATGCTCAACAATTGTCTCATTTGTGTCTATTTTTTATTTCTCTTAAGGAATTATTGGAGAAACATCTGAAACATCATCTCAGACATCTGAAAAGATCTCCATTATGTCTCTTAAGCTATGAAAGAGAAACCTTTGAGCAGTAAAATATTAATCTAGAATGGTCTTTTAAGCTACACTTTATCTCATTGTTAAGCTAGAGGAAGACCGTCTAAGTGATGATTTGACGATTTGTTTTAGTGTGAAACAGTTAACCTCAAGACCTTCGCAACCAAACGCCAAGAGCAAATCTCAGAAGTTACGCAAACCCATTGATAAAAGAAGAGGAAAAACAACTCTGGCTGAAGGTTTTAAGAAGAATTCAAGCCAGGTGGCAAGAAAGACTAAATTAGAAGATCTCCCGAGATTTGTTCTCATCATTTGTGTCAATCTATCACCTGCTGATCGGTGTCAACACTGAGAGGAAGAGGCGATCAGAGAGAGGCTGCAGAGTAGATCATCTTGCCACCACCATTGTAAATGTCCATTCACAGTGCACTTAGCGCCTGAACTGCAGTCAACAGGTGGGCGTGTCGACTCGCCCCGGGGCCACTCTCAGCTCTCGTCTTTTGTCATCCCTCTATCCTTCTATCTGTCTGTCTCTCAGAAATTCGCCTGGAGCACAGTCACTTCCTGAACATTCCTCTCTATACCTGACTGCACCCGGTAAAAGATCCAGATGAGGGAGAGCTGGGAGGAAAGAGGGGGTCCAATCGGACCCAGAGCTCACCTGAGTATCCATGTCTTCAGATGCGACCCTCATCTGGGAGGGCACCAATTCATCATCAGGAAACTGACTCTGACAACCAGGGGAATCTATTTTTCTGATCCTAACTAGAGTTTAGTTAAAACACACTATTAAATAGTTCTTTGGAGCATTTTAGGTTCAGCAATGAACACTCTTCTTTTCAGGAACTACCTTTTGGTGCTGAGTTAGCTATATGGATCTTTGGGGATTAAAAAAAGTTCTTGACATAACATTATAGGGTCTTCAGAGTAGTGTATTTGTTCTAGGTTTCGAGTTTAAAAGAATAGTTTTACACAAAAAGAAAATTTAGTCAGTCTTCACTCACCGTCTTGTTATTTCATACCCCGAATGCAGTCTCCCCCCATTAAGATTTAATACAGCTTGACAGAAATAATTAAGTGATTTTATCACACACATTTTTTTACGTTTTGTGGCTAAACTTTTGAAACGTTAAGATTTTTAACATTTACGGATTGGCCCCAATCACTTCCATTGTAAGTGCCTTTTTGTAACCCAGATGTTTTACTTTGTCGAAATCAACTTTTGTGGTAATGAACATTATGCCACAAATGCTGTTGATTGAGTTTAACTTGTATTGTACCAATGGCATCTCTAGTCAATGATGTCAACGATTTATGAGCTCAGATGATGGAAGCTATTACAGTAAAAAAAAAAAAAAGAAAAAGAAAATCAGATAACGGGTTGTGAGTTCAAACGCAGGTGGAGATTACTATTGAATAACAACTTAACAATCTTCAAAATTTCTCCTTTGGTGTTCCATGGAAAAAATAATAAAAAATAGCAGACAGCTTTGGAACAGCATGGGAATGAGTAAAATAAATTGCACAGTTTTCATTTTGGGGTGAATTATTTCTTTAAAGAGGAACTGGGAAGCACTCCTGGGTTCTCTGAAGCACCATTACAAATGTGGTTTTCTGAAGAACCATAGAACTTCAAAAGGTTCTCCTGTGCATAAAAAAAATAGTTAAAAAAACTTTGGTCTTATATTAATTTTCCAAAACTCCTCACCAAACAAATACACAACGCTTCTGCGCTATAACAAAGCAGATGCTGCATCTTTAACTTCTGTCTGTCACAGAGATGTGGGTATAACCTGTGACCAGCATGCGGTGGGCAATCCTGTCATGCCCTGCGGCCTCTTCTCAGGGCAGGACTGGGCCACAGCAGCCATCCTGCAGTGTCAGTGTGATCTATGAATTCTGTAACCTGAGCTGGAGGAGTGCTGAAGGGATACAGAGACATTGTGGTCCCTCACAGGCCCTCTGAGCTCTATAGGGGCCATTGGTGCACACTGCAAACATGCCAATCACTTTAACTGAGATTAATCACATGGAAGAATCCCGTCATCTTAACCTTGAAATCAGAGGATTTTAACATCTCTTAATATATCTAGGATGTGTATGATGTGATTGTTTTAAATTATTTCCTAAGCTTTATTTATTAATTTATTTATCTTGTGGATGCATAAAGTGATTATTTTATTTTATTTTATTTTTTATTTTATTTTACATTTTATTATATTTGACATTATTTTATTCTACATTCTTATTTTGTTTGACCTTTATTTTATTTTAAATGTTTATTTTACTTTACTTTGCATTTCAAAGATTTATTTCTTCATAATATTTTCCATAAGATTATATTTATTTTACTTTTTATTTTACATTTTGTTTATTTTATTTGATTTGATAATATATTATTTTATTTTACTTTTTCATTTTATTCTAAATTTTATTTTGTTTGACTTTATAACCTTTTGACTTTATTTTTGTATTTAATTTTAAATTTAATTAAATTTTACATTGCATTTCAAAGATTTATTTATTTAAAAGAATTCCTCAATATTTTATTCATTTATTTTATTTTATTTTACTTTATTTTATTTTTATTATTTTATATTATTTTATTTTGCATTTAATTTTTTTTTAAATTTAAAAAAAAATTATTTCATCCAAAAAAAAAAAAAAAATATATATATATATATATATATATATATATATATTTTTTTTTTATTTATTTTTTTTTTTTAAGTTATATTACTTATTTATTTACTTTATTTTGAATTTCAAATATTTATTTCTTCATTTTTTCACTTAACTCTTTTAATGTTTTATTTGATTGCACAATATTGTATTTTGCTTTTCAAAGATTTATTTCTTCAAAATGTTTCCCCTAGATTTATTTAATTTAATTTTACATGGTATTATTTTGCACTTTGTAAAGCTTTAGTTCTTCAAAATTATTATTTTTTATTTCTTTTTGTGTTTTAAAATTCTTATTTTATGACAAAACACACTCTTTTTGCATCTATATATTACAGAAGCACAGTCAACAATTTGTGTGCTAATGTTGTTTTTGCTAAATATTAAGCTAATATGCTGAACAAAAAATAAAAATTAAAAAGAAAAAAGATTGAACAGTGGTATAAAAACACCAACAGAGGTCCCTGTTGAGCTCTATGCCACAACATGGGTGATAAAGTGCTACAGTAGGGCACTAAAAATTCAAAACACTATAAAACTGGAGAGCTATGAGAACTATCATCTCTCAGAGACTAATGGTGATTTATCTTAACAGATGAACCCAGCGAGAGGAAACTAACCAAAATATAACTGTTTTGTTTTCTGTGTTGCCAAGTTTTAAAAATGTTATTTTAATCCTTTACCTGCACAATCTGCATTCCTCAAAAACTCTTAATCTAGACTGGATAGATAAATGAATACATAAGCAGACTACAGGGGAATAGTAGGAAAACAACAATATATAAGGAAAGAAATAAGGATGTAACTGTATTCAAGATTTAGGGGAATCAAATGTAATAATCTAAGAATGAACCACTGAAAAATCAACATTAGCTGACCACTGAATGTGAATATTGGGGAGGACATACCACCTTCAATGTCTATTGTGGCTATGGCCCTGTAATATTAATAATACATAGTACTCTCCATGCACAACAAATATGGATTTATTTTTATGTTTATTTGTTTTGCTTCATAAGAGTCTTAGCAGGTCTCCAGCTCTAAGAGTATATGAGTTCATTGGGTGACTCCAAACATTATTTCTTGTAATGGTTAATCCTTTGATTGACAGGAGTACTTCAGATTGGAATGGCTCATCGGTATGACTGAGGGTCGGCCACAGGGAATCCAAACTGAGCTGTCAATCCAGGTCTAATCCAACAGAGTTGAGCTCTTAAATCTAAAAGCTTTTACCCTAGCTCCATGAGTCAACCTTTTTTTGCAAAATGATTTTTACATGGCTCATTGTACGTATCACGCCAGTTTCCTGGTAAAATGTACACTAGAGGCACGAAAAGAACAATGGCCCCTATTTTAAGAGTGCTAGCGCTAAACGCAGCACTTTGCTTTAAGATTTAAAGTTTAAGTCGTAAGCGCAAAGTCAGTGGGCATGGCCATGAAGTTTTGGTTTTTTCGTGCAAGCATGTGCTAAGTCTAGGTGCAAGTGGGTTTGGCAAACTTTTGTGCATAAAGAATTTCATTCTGAGACTCTTCTCTGGTTATTGCACCATCTGCGTCCTATTAGATAGTGAATTCCCTGTCAAAGAGATTTAAACAAAAACAGCACATTCATAAGAAGTTGGTAGTGTAAATGTAATGTATGCAATGAATTAGAAGAATAGAAATATTTCTATGATAGTGACATGCTCATTTTATAAGCATAGAAAATGTGATTCTTGTCAGGATTTGGATTTACATTCCGTAATATTATAAAGAATGTAATTATTACTTATAATTTTCATCTACTGACACAAAAATCATGGCTAGAATTAACAGTGATTGTATCGGTACGATCATGTATCGGATTGTAACAGTGAATCTACCAGTAGTTTTGGATTTTGGAAAATTTAATTCATTAACTGAAACAAAACAATTTAACCAAAAATATTTCTAAATATAGAAATATTTCTACAAAATAAACAAGTAAACAAATATAATGAAGTGGTAAAAAAATTATTAATAATAATAATAACAAAATCATATAACATCCAAGCATTTTACACTCTCCAACTTCTTCCACTGGCCCCTTTTGCAGTGACTGAAAACAGGTGGAAAAATACCAATACAAATTAGATCATAAATACAAACGTAAATAGAAACATAATAATAATAAATGAAAAATAAACCATGACCTATAGATAGTTTAACAAAAATCTAAGACATTTTTGTTTCATAAAACAGTGATTGTCAGGGACATAATTTGATGTTTCACAATATTTTCAGAGTTTGGACATGAAATGTATCACCACCTGCTGATGGAATCTCCAAACTGCAAATGCAGGAACTGAGTTTGGAGTTTGCACTGAAAACAAACCTGCTTTTGACACGTCTTAGTGCAATGACCTATTTCTCAGGAAAATAGCAAATTGCATTTTGTGCCACTTCATTAACATACAATAAACCCACAGTTTGCGTGCATACACCCACAGATAGCGCAAACACTTCCACACATGCCTACTTATGCTTTGCATTGGCATGAAAATTGGATAAGACATAGCGTGCAGTCGTTGCAAGTAGCTCTGCACTCTGCACACACAGGAAAATAGAGCCTGATGACTTTTATTCCCTTTCACACATATCACGAGTAAAACGGCAGATTATCAGTTCATAAACACTTCTTTTTCGCCCTCTTCCTCACACAGTGTTATCTTATGACATCTAAACACTTTTACTATAGCACATGAACTGTATAGCATTACATTTTAACGTTTGCATCATATATCCAACTGCATTTTCAAGCTTGTTTGAGTGTGATTAAATTGCACAACAGCTCAACTGATAGAGTGTTGCACTTGTGATGCAAAGGACTGGGGTTTGAGTCCTATAGAGCACACAAGTCGACATGTGAGCTGAAAGTGTCATAGAAGCACAACAAAATTATGTGTTTGCTTCAGCAAGTGTGTTTTTCATCTCACATTTGCCTTTTATAAAACTATCGGTTAGGTTTAGGTTTTAAGGTTTAGGGTAGGGAAGTCAGTTTTGTTGATTTAAAACTCGTTAGAGCATTAACCTAATCTGTTTGGGAAAACATTTAACTCGCTTTTTGTGCCACTCAGTGGACATTTCACCTCTGAACTGCCACAATACGTGAAAGGAACCACATACAATCATTTTGCAAAAATGTCGCCACAGGCACATGCTTTTCATAAGATCAGGCTGTGTACAGCAGCTGTAATATAAAGCATCTAAGCTGTGATTAATTCTTTGCAATTGCTAAATTCCTTAACATCAGTGCGCTGTCAGTTTGGATTCACATTTCCTTGTAGTGTTTATCTCAAGGCCTGTCCCACCATCAAGATTCGGATTTCTCTGGCATCTCTTGGTCTCGCACAAGCAGCAAAGTGGCCATTCTCTTCGGTTCAGCTTATCAGTGGCTTTTGTCCCTCAAATTTCTCGTTATTTGATCTGGTCTTGTGCTGAGGCGTCGAGTAAATGAGGTATTGTCTTGTTGAGCAGGTTACCTTACATCCCACAATAGCATTGGTGCCACGGGCAGGCATAAACTTAGCATGCCATCAAAAACAACAGAAGATCTGCACTATAAGCAGAGACGTAAACTCAGCACAATCGATGCTTTATTTAATGGGTTTCCTCCCACTTTTGAAAAATAAATAAATAAATACATAAATAAATAAATATATATATATATATATACACACACACACACTTTAATACCTTTCACAATCAAAAGAACATTCCAATGTGCATGCATGACCTGAATGAGATTGAAAAGAGAGCAATTAGAGACTTTTGCTTAAATAGGTCAGCAATTTGTGTCTTTTGAATAATGCCTAGAAACATATAAGACAAAGTTTGATGCTTAAAAACATGAAGATCCCCATTTTGTTTCCTGAGATATGAAAGAGCAAACCAAGAAATAATCTCCTCCATTAGGTTATTAGAACAAATAGTCAAACTTTTTGAGTCAATATTTTCATAAATACAGAGGCCCAAAAGTGAGATCACTAGTAAAAATGCTTCTGCATTTTAAAATGCAGAATTAAAATTAAAATGGGGAAAATATGATATTAAAACTAATCATGTAATTATTTAATTATTAATTAAATTATAATAATTATTTAAATGTATTAATATTAATAAAATATGTATTTATTGTATAATGTTATTATTATTCTTTGTATTAGCAATGTTTGTTTAAAACCTGATGAATATGTTATCCAGCATGATTTGAGAATGTTCCAAAGAGCATCTATATCACAAATGATCTAAAAATCTTGAATATATTTAATTCATTTTACATAATAATATTTTGTTGTTTTTATATACAGTATATATATATATATAGTAATCCTCAGACTTTTGGACAGCACTTTATATGTAGTTTTCTTTAAAAAAACATTCTTTAAAAATTAGATACAACTAACAGGCATTTTCAACAGACACTTCACCTTTCCAACCCTTTACATTTTCCTTTATAAGTGATCAGAACTCTGTATGAATGTGGTTTCTTGAAAGATAATAGTGTTATACATAAGACCATCCTCTCAGCTGGAGTTTCATTAGATGTAATTGCCCGACGATTGCTCCGTTTATTAAAGGTAACAGCCACTCATGGCTGGGGTCAGCAATATGTGATGGAGATGATTGGTGTGTGTGTGTTAGGGAATATTGACTACAATGGCTATGCAGCCCGCTAGCATTGGTCTAATAAAAGAGTTGAAGTAATTGAGCCATTATAATGTCAGACCTCCTACTATTATGATTCATTAAAAGCGCTCAAACCCTGATTCAGACCCATTATATTTATTGAATCTGAAAACTGATTGATGTTGCGCTGGCTGAAATACCTCATACCATACCCGCTTGCCTTAATGTCAGCGGTGTATAAGATAGGCCGGAATCACAAAAATCTTCTTATGCAAAAGGTTCTAAGGAGATAAGAGAAACAATCTTTTCGGGAATGTACTGTATATATATATATATAGCTATATATACACCGATCAGCCACAACATATAAAACCACCTGTTTTAATATTGTGTAAGTCCCCCTAGTGCCGCCAAAACAGCGCCAACCCACATCTCAGAATAGCATTCTGAGATTATATCCTTCACACCACAATTGTACAGAGCGGTTATCTGAGTTAACGTAGACTTTGTCAGTTCAAACCAGTCTGGCCGTTCTCTGTTGACCTCTCTCATCAACAAGGTGTTTCCATTCACAGAACTGCCACTCACTGGATGTTTTTTGGTTTTGGCACCATTCGGAGTAAATTCTAGAGACTGTTGTGTGTGAAATCCCAGGAGATCAGCAGTTACAGAAATATTCAGACCAGCCCATCTGGCACCAACAATTATGCCACGCTCCAAGTCACTGAGATCATATTTTTTCCCCATTCTGATTGTTGATGTGAACATTAACTGATGCTCCTGACCCATATCTGCATGATTATATGCACTGCACTGCTGCCACATAATTGGTTGATTAGATAATCACATGGATGATTGTTGGTGCCAGATGGGCTGGTTTGAGCATTTCTGTAACTGCTGATCTCCTGTGGGGGTGGCCTCTAGTGGCTATAGGCGACACTTCAACACATAGCATAAACAACACATTACAGTTTAAATCGTCTTACATCGACTTGACGGACAGCGAAAGACGCATTTAATAGGTCCTGATTTCCTTCTCTCGCCCTCCGTCCAACACGAATTCCATTATATTAGCTATGCTGTTGAAAGTGATTAGGAAATGTTTTCAGTTGCTATAGCTCACTCTGCTTGCTCTGTAATGTTATGTTGCTAGGGTTACAAACAGCACATTAATATCGAATGGTGATTAAAACTGACTGGAACTACTTGTGCATTCAATGGTTTGAACCAATTCCATGGTCTGCTCGAATACTCGATTCTGATTGGCTGGAATGCGTGCGGTTCAAATCGTTGAATGCACATGTAGTTCCAGTCAGTTTTAATCACTATTCGATATTAATGCATGAAGCGCTACCGTTCATGGACAAATTGCTATTTCATTAATTCAGTCAATCGTGCAGCCTTGATGGATACCATATATATATATATATGTGTGATCCTCAGACTTTGGACACCACTCTATATTTAGTTTTCTTCTAAAACAATATTAAAAAAAATGAATACAACTAACAGGCATTTTTAACAGACCCTTTAAACGTTATACGCCCTAGCCAAACTCTAAACCTAACCATGATTTAATAGGAAAATAACTTTGTGTACCATGGAAGAAATAAAACATCTGCGTGTGGAAAGATATCACAGGTTATTGAAAAAAATCATATGTGTTGCATGATTAAATATGGAATCAGTAACCATATTTGTTCACAGATGTTTCCTTTCTTAAAGTGTTCGATAGGAGGCTAGCTAAAAATTAATGCCTGTATTGAATCGATTTAAAATTCTGTTAATTGATTGGTTGCTCTCTATATGGGAATAAAAGTTGTACCTTTTTGTGCGAGCCAATTCGTACGATATCTTAAGATTTCGCCATCTCATACAAATTATTATGAGTTGTTATGAGGCTATGTTGGGAAAAAATGTGCTAGCGCTAGCACCAAATGACAACATATAGATCCATCTAAAAGTAGGGCCTAACTGAAGCCAACCCATTTTAATGAGTCAATGAAGCATTCTAATCTACATGTATTTCACTCAACAATAATGACAACATGAAGATAATGTGCCTTTTGATGGTGTTAGATAAAGATAATGTGGCTAAACAACTGTGTATAGCACACTCCAAGAAGAGTAATCACTGTCACACTTTTATTTACACAAGCGGCCTTTTCCAGTCCAACAACCACCAGAGACACTGAGTCTGCCCCAACATTAGTCAAACTTATGCAAATTGATATCAGTCCTGTATTGAATGAACCCTAACTTAGCCAGGTGGAGAAGTTTTCAAAGTTGTTTGATAAGGTGCTAAACTTTTGTTAGATTTTAGGTTGAGTTTGAACAAAATTAAACTTGCAATAGTTCACCCAAAAATTTTACATCTCTCACCATTTACTGCCTCAAAGTCATAAGACTTTATTTATTTCTGCGGAATACACACATACACACACACAAAACTGATGGAGATATGATGTGAATATATCCATAAGTCAATGGGTTCCAAACTTTCAAGCTCCAAGTAGAACAAAAAAATAGACAGACAGACAGACAGACAGACAGACAGATAGACAGATAGATAGATAGATAGATAGATAGATAGACAGACAGATAGATAGATAGATAGATAGATAGATAGATAGATAGATAGATAGATAGATAGATAGATAGATAGATAGATAGATAGATAGATAGAAGTTATGTTGGCTTTGTTGATGTATCATGTAAGCTGAATAAAATAAAATCAATGCATTATTATCATTTATAGAGTATTATGTAAATCTCTACTCTCTCATGAACTGAGGCAAGTAGATTCCACTGGATTCACTGAAGCATTTTAGATTTGCATACATTTTACATTCAAATAAAGGGGGTCAAGAGTCCCTGGCATTCAAAGGCCTCCAAACAAGCCCAGGCCTGAACCCCTCTGGCTTTTCTCCCCGAGTCTCTGAGCTGGTAGACATGCCCTGGCCCACCTACCTCGGAGACACATGGGACAGTGGACCTGCTGGGAGCAGACAGACAGACAGTGCCGTCAGACTCTGGCCTCCCCCACACAACCCATCCATCGGTCCATTGATTTATAACTGCAGGCAGCTAACTGCATTTGCATAGTGATCAGATAGTGACACCTCTCTTTGAGTTGTATCAGGGGCAGAGAGGACTGGGTAATGACAGGGGTAATTATTCCATTTAGTGAGGGAGGGGCACAGGCACTGTTTAAGAATACAGTGCTGTTAGATGCTGTCAACGTGCAACTTTAGCTGAAGGCTTAGCTGAAGACACCCAATTCTAAAGAAGCTATATCGATCATAAAATAAAGCGTTAACTGTTTTCAATTACACAAATGTTGACTTGTGTGGTTATTTGGGTTTACAGTTATGCATTTGGCAGATGCTTTGTCACTTACTTACAGTGCATTCAAGATGTACATACTATGAAACATTTGGTTAGGCCCTCTCATTTGGTTAGTTACTTATTTATGCAATACAAATGACTGATGTACAGGATGTCAATATCCTGTAATACGCTTCCCTCGTCTCGTTCCAAACCCCGACGCCTTTATTCTTCTGTGGTACACAAAAGTTATTTTCCTATTAAAATCAGGGTTAGGTCTAGGTTTGGAGTAAAACTCTGTACGTTTTTGTATGAGCCAACTCGTGCGATATCTTACGATTTAACCATATTATTACGACTTGTCATGAGACCAGGTTCGGTATCGACTACTATGATGAGTTATTTTAAAGGTGCAGAATGTAAGATTCAGAAACCCTTGTTATTAATGACACCTGTGGCCGTTAAGGGAACTGCAGCCAGCTACCTATTGCTCATGCTCGAGCTCGTGCACACACTCCATAGGGACGCAAGTGAGCATCGACCAAAACAGTGATGTAACGTACAAAGAGACTGAACGTGATTCACTGTCATCATGCTGACAGATGAGGTAGCATAATTAAAATTACAGTTATGATTGTTTTACTCAATTGAATGATCAATTCATTTAAACTACATTAAATAAAATCAAACATTTTATTGTAACATTGCCGCTTACAAATGTAATCATTGGTGAAATTGTTAGAAATTGCAAAAGTTAGCTTGTACACAAACTTATCGCTTTTATTCCCAATGAGAAAAATTTAATGAACCAACGAACAATGTTATGATGCTGTTTCTTAAGTTTAACCCCAAACCCAAACCTAACCATGATTTTTTTTGAAAAATCACTTTTGTGTACCACAGAAGAAAATTGTACGATATATTACAATTGTACTATCACGTATGAGTTATAGGCAGTGCAAAAGCCACTCTGCAGCCTTCTCTGCTGACCTACCATGACAAATAAATAAATATTTTTCATCCTTTCATTCTCAATCACCTTTTTGCCTATGTATTTTTAATTGCTTTTCACTCTTACAAACAAATAGAGAAAAACGAAAAGTTTATCCAGTCAGAATTTATTCAGTGATGCTTACAAGCAAAGTGTGACAACTGTTTCACAAATTGCATGCCCGAAGCAACGCGTGAGACTGAGCTCCACCCCTCAGGCCTTCAGAATTTCTTCAGAATCCCTCAACAGTGCAAATGAATGGGCAGCTAAAGTCAGATGGTCAGATTCATCAGCCAATCAGATTGATTAATTTGTTTTTGTTGGGTGTGATCTTTAGGATATGTCCCAGTCGAGGCCTTCTAGCTGGCCTTGAGTGACGCAATCACACTTTAAGTGATGTACGTAATTCAAGAGCGAAAAGCGTAAGATCTTGCTGATGAGTCGGCTGTCATCACTGCTGGTATTGCCATTGAGAAAGAGATCCTTATGGATTTAAAAACATGAGATGTTCTGACCGTGTGATTGATTAATTTATTAATCAGGAAAGGAAGACTGATTTTCACTTCAAGTAAATTGGTAAGTGCTTTTTGCATTGTTATAGCAACATCAGGAGTTTTCTAAGTGTAAATTAGGCTGCTTGAGCATTCAGTGTCGGATCAAGTTTTGAAAAGTAGTGCTGTGTTCCATTCAACTCGGAAAGTCGGATTTTACAACTTCCTACTAGGAAAAGTGCAATGTAATGCATCTTGAAGTCAGAATTACAACTTGTTGGCTCGTGCAGAAATCCTCAACTCTGATTTTGCTGAGATGCAGGGGTATGATATCACACAAACATGTCGACACTCAGGGAGATATACAAAGTAAGTGAAAAACATTTGTTTCCACATCACATGATATTGAAGCTGGTTAAACAAACGCCTACAGAAACAGGTGTATAAAACATTATAATCTCTTTTGATAATCGTACACCTGAAGCACAAATGCTAGCACTGCAGCATTGTTTATCAGTTGGGTTTCTAGGAGACATCTCTAATAAGAGTCAAACACCTGCTAAGCTAACGGGAGCGTTGCAGTTTTGTTTCCTTAAACGTCATCTTCTGAATATCGGGGAACAGAATGCATTTATGGTCAGAGATATCAAGTAGGACTATCCCACATCCAACTTGCATGGAACGCAGCATAACCGTGTACCCTGATGAAACAAAAATTTTTGCAAGCAACATTTAAATCGCAAATATTATTAGATAGATTTTTCCAGGTATTATAGACGTCCTTGGTAGATTCATATGAAAAATTATGATTTTTGAATGTCTGTTCGGGAGATGTTCATTTCACAAAACAGTCATGCTGCAGTTAAAATTAGGCTTACTTGAGCATTAAGTGTCGTTTCAAGTTCTGGCTTCCGTGCGTGGACGTGTTTTTAAAATGTCAGTTGGTATTACTAGTTATCTGCGACATAATGCATGATGCCCAAAGGCATAGGGTGTCATATTCATACCAGGTGTCATACCAGGAGTGGTGGTGGCATAGTGGACTAAAGCACATAACTGATAATCAGAAGGTTGCCAGTTTGATCCCCACAACCACCACCATTGTGTCCTTGAGCAAGGCACTTAACTCCAGGTTGCTCTGGGGGGATTGTCCCTGTAATAAGCACACTGTAAGTCACTTTGGATAAAAGCATCTGCCAAATGCATAAATGTAAATATTCATTGTGAAACTGTGTTTTCTTAATGGCATGAATCACACTGAAGGCCTAGACTGTAAATGCACGGCCCGCCACTGGTTAAAGGACTGTGTTAATTGATACGTATTCCCTTGTATTACATTCATTCATTAATTCAGTCAATCGTGCATTACAAATATTACAAATATTGAGCCATTATTTTGTAGACTTTGGATAGAATTGTCATGAAAAATCCACTGTCAGCTTGTTATCATTTACAATTGAGATAAACAATTTCCCAAACAAGGTGACCAACAAATTATGTGATACTGCTTAACTTTTTAGATTTAATATGCTTGTTGTGTAGTTGATCTGTGCTCGTACCTGAAGCTTACAGCTGCCTGCAGAGCCTGATTTGGCCTTTGCAGGACTGATGATGGCCATTCCTGTCAGGTAGCTCACAGTGGGGACGAGCTGATAGAAAAGACTTATGCATGTTGTCGTTGGTGTCACTGACCCAGGGGATGAATGTTTGGGTAGGCTTAACATGCTGAGAGGCAGCAGGGGTTAAAACAACTACAAGACCTTAAAAGATCTCTCCCATGTCAGCTTCAAAGGGGGCGACAGCAGAGTTGGGCCTGAATGACACACAACCCCATACACACTAAAGTATTGAGAAAGGTTAAATGTTATTGATGATTTCATGGTATTATATGGCAAAGCAACCAAATTAAATGAATAATGACCATTTATTATGTTGGCTTGACAAAGTTTTTTTTTTTTCTTCAAAATCCTTAAAGACTAAATATTCTGACTGTAACTGCTCCTAGAGCTTTCAAGCTGCAGCTACCAAACGTGTCACAGACCTTCAGACTGTTCTGGAATAGTGTGATATGTCTTTTCTAACTGATCAGACATACGGTTTTCACACAGCGGATGATGAAAATTTGGTAAAATCCCATTGACGGAATGCTCAAATGGACAAACGGAATGCTTGTTAATTCAAACTCCAATTTCCTAGAAGAGCCACTGTTGGTGAACTTCATGTCATTATGTGCTCTTCTGTCATTTTTATGGTTATTAACAATACCTTATAAAGTAAAAAGCAGATTTTTTACAGTTTCAGAAGGTTATATCAAGTTTATGACATTTTTTACTGTAAATTTAATTGACTTTTTTTTTTTTTACAGTGCCATCGTGGTCTTGCAAATTACAACAGTTTTAAACTGTAAAATGTACAGGTTGTTCTGTAAAGTTGTTTACATTTTTACTGTATTTTTTACATAATTATTCTGGCAACCACAGCTGCCATTTTTTTATTTATTTTTTAACAGGATTTTTTTTTTACAGTGTAGAAACAAGTGGTTCTAGTTAACTACTGTAGGTCCCTTTACGAGTAGCTGCAAATCCAGATGTCTGTTTAGTTTTGATTGAGACGTTTGTATGACGTTTTATAGGGTGTCGTGTTATGGTAATCCAATACTAGTTGTATCCTCAAAGCCAGTAGCTGATAATATTGTCCTGTGCTGCTTCCTGATATTCTCTCTCTCTTCCTCCCTGTCTTAGGTGGACTTATTCTGCCTTGTCTAGGTTTATTTTTGAATGCTAATTTCTGTATAGGCACATGCCTTAAAGTCCTGGCTACAAAAAAAGCAATTGGACATTTTCACCTGCAAAGCCCATGGTTTGGATGGCATCCTGTGAATAATAGTTTATTCTGGGCTGCTAAAAACAGGCTCCGCATCAAAGCTGACCAAGGGCCGCTTCAGTTGAGGGCATGTGAGGTGTTTGGTTCAGCGGGATGTGGGTTCACACTACAACTGAGCTGTCAACATCATCCTCCTCTCACTCACGGCTCACTCATTCAGCCATTGTGATGTCATGGGAATGGAATGTGATCACATGACAACATGACACAGATTGTGATGCTAGCTGGAATGACAGGAAATTATGTGGTTTTGTGTGTACTAGTGCTTGGTAAAGTGAAGGAGATGTTAGGCAGAAAGTTTGCCAAAGTCACTATTCCCTTTCATTGCATGGCAAAAAGATGCCATGAAAGTGAATATTTAATATTTTTAGAGACAGTTTCACACATGGGTTGTGTCAAGGGCCTGAGAATGATTTGCATAATTTTTTGCTTGTTGTAAATGTTAACACTCCAAATTAATCTAGACCATTTAGGTTTCATGGAGATTACAGCACGAGAAAGTAGTAGGCTAAATTAAAAGACTGCTCTCAACTATATATGACCAGACTGTCATGCTATACTACATCAAAGTAAGGAATTTGAAAACAATAATGTGACTAGAAAGTGAGTGAGTTCAGTCACAACTAAAATGGACTAAAATGAGACTTGAGCCCACTTTTAAAGGAATATTCCGAGTTCAATACAAGTTAAGCACAATCAACAGAATTTGTTGCATAATGTTGATCACCACAGTTTTTTATTGCATTTTTTTATGCAATAATCTGGGTTCCAGTGAGCACTTACAATGGGAGTGAATGGGGCCAATCTGTAAACATTAAAATACTCACTGTTTAAAAGGGATAACCACAAGACGTAAACAATATGCATTTTAAAAGGATTTCAGTGCGATAAAATTGCTTACTTACATTTCCTGTGTAAAGTCTCCAATCTCCAATTTTACAACTGCGTTGCCATGGCAATGCAGCGCCATACACCCAATGATAAAAACAACAATTTAAACTACTTTACTTTATTTAAACTTCTTTTAAACTACTTTTTTTGGCCTCATTCACTTCCATTGTCAGTGCCTCACTGTAACCTTGAGGGACAAGTCGAAATTATTATTGTTATTATTTTCTTGTATATTATTTATTTATTTATTTGTGTGTGTGTGTGTGTGTGTGTGTGTGTGTGTGTGTGTGTGTGTGTGTGTGTGTGTGTGTGTGTGTGGGTGTGTGTGTGGGTGTGTGTGTGGTTATCAACATTATGCCAAAAATGTTGTCAGTTGAGCTTAATTTACTGAACCTGGGAGATTCCTTTATGGTTAGGTACAGAGTGGAAACAAACAAAACTGGGATCTTTTTCACTTTTTGGTTCAAACAAGCAGTTTGAGTTTGAGTGTGAAAACAATTCTAGCATATTCACATCCAAAATTTGTTGATCAGCAAATTTTTGTTCTTTCTGAAATCTGGGGAGCCCTTTGATGTTGAGCCCAATCATGCCAAAGAAGGGTCTTTACCAAATATAAAATAATTACTGTTATTAGGATGAGCATCTTATCACAGTGATTCATTTGAAAGGGGCTGGGTGGTTGGGGGGGGGGGGGGGTGTTCTTTCTTTTCTTCTTTAGATTGATAGGAGATTCCTCTGAAGTACGGCCCAGCCTTGAAATGCATGCAGGATTAAGCCAGAACACAATGGGCGTGGTGTGGTCGAGGCATGTCTGGCCCCTTTGAAAGGGTATCTCAGCAATGGATCATCATGGCTTACACAGGCCAGGCAGGGGACACAACACTCCAAGATTGTTTCATGATTAAGGGAAAGGCTGTGTGTGTGGGGGGGGGGGGGGGGAGATACAGGACTGTAATGCAAAAATTAAGACATGAACACATGATGTGTGTGTCTGTTTATCTGTATAGTAGTAATGTTTCTGCCTGTGAGATTTAAAAAGCAATGGTTTTGTATTTCCATGGCCATGACTATATGATCACATCAGCTTAAAAGATCCATTGCAGATCTTCAGACCCTGCATCCATTCCAATGGACATCACTTTTCTCTAGTGTTTTTTATTTATTTATTTATTTTGTATTATGTTTTGTTATTTGGAGCCATTCAAATCGAGAATTATATGATTAGATGCTGCTATGTCAAACTATGAGAGTCATAAATCACACACTGTTACTTTAAAAAACAACAACAACAACAACAAAAAAATCTTACTTTGGATTACAGCATGGCGACATTTGACAAAAGGCCAAAAAGAAAAAGAAAAAAAAAGAAAAAGAAAAAAAGCATAATTAAGAACCAATGTGTATTATAATGGACACAAGAAATAGCTAAAACATTACCCCAGAATTGATTTTTTTCATTTTTATTTTCTATTTTTTTTTATTTATTTTTTATTATCATTTATGGCTTCATTTAGAACTGAAATAAATGGACATATTTTTGGTGCCCCTGGAACTTAATCGGGGTCTGAAAAGGTTTACTGATATTTTCAAAAAAGGAGTATTTCTGTAGCATAACTCTATAGAAAATATAAGCTAAAAAAATGTATTCTTTCCTAATGTCAGTGCATCAAAAACAATATAATACTATGGTGAGTCTCATAAAATCCCGGTCCTGGTTCCCCCTCCAAAAAAAAAAAAAAAAAAAAAAAAAAATGAGGCTATTTTTAGATCCATTAAGATTTTTTTGCACTGTGACATTACTTTCGACAATTAAGACAAGTACGCACATCCCCACCCCCAAATATTCACAAAACTGTATTTGGAATTGCCATTATTCTCCATGATAGTACTTATTATATTCTCATTACTGTACACTAATTGACTCATTACTGTAATGCAAATATTTTTATTCTTTATGTATTTATTATTTATTTTATTTATTTACATATTTAAAATAAGGTAGTGCAACAAACACTACCATGATATATAAATATTTAATTGATTATAATAATAATAATAATAATAATAATAATAATAATAATAACAATAATATAAATTTTATTTTAAAATACACTAAAGTAATGAGATAAAGGGGAAATTGTGATTTATTTTCATGAAAATAATATCACAATGTCAAAAATCTTAAAAAGTACATAAAATATTTTCAGAATTTCAGAATTTCAATTTTTCAGAGTTTACTGAGGCCTTAATTCCTGCAATTTTTTTATTTTTTTATTTTTTATTTTTTGTGCAGGGTTAAACTATCAGTTTAATAATAAGAGTGACACGCTTTCCTGTGGTAAAATGTGTCTGATTGTTTTAGGAAAATGCAGCACAAAGTGAAGGTTTTGTCTCACAATAATGTAGAAAAGTCAATGCGGAACAGATTTTGAATTTATCTCACTCCAACACAGTTTTCAGTTTTCCTCACCAAAACTGACCAGAGAGCTCAGCGTGAGGGTGTGAAAATACCTTGAAAACTACATTACACAGCTGACATTTTTCCATATTCATCATTGTGCTTTTTTCCATGAGAGTCGGTGATGTAGATACAGTTTTTTCCAGTAGCCATATATCAGTATTATAACACACCAATATTCCCAACACAGTGGCTGAAACCTCTTTAAATCATTTTGCATGTCGAGTGGTGACAGTTCAGAGTACTGATATGGGTCTGGCTCTGCATTAACTCATCTATGTGGAGGCCGCTGGGCCATTCTGTGGATCTCATGCCATTATCAGCCCATACATTATCTCTTTTATGGACCCAATAGAAGTCTGATGAAACCATAGCAGAGTCATTCCACAAGATGGGCATTATCCTCAGATATCAAATGTACACTTCATCTTTTGACTTTTTCCGACCGCAGACAGTTCACAGAGGAACCTGCGAACTGTCAGTGTATTGCACCCTTAAATATTTAACTTCCTCAAGAGATCTCACTGTGATATTAGATATAAGCCCCCCAGTTCCTGCTGACTGGTACAAACAGATGTTGAACGTCAGGTTGAATGAAGACAGAATATGTGTCTGAACTATCGTGTTCTCCCGATCAGATGGACCAACCAGTGCGTGACAGGGTCGGCTTTCATATTGCACATTAGTTTGGTGATAAAGCTCAGTTACGAGGCTGGACACATTGCCCATAGTCCCAATGCAACATTTACTGTATTGTGGGTTTGACAATGATGAACAGACCGTAGGATGACTGAAGCGTCACTACTGTAAGTTATGGGCCTGTTTTGATAATCCTGACTGGGCAGTAATGGTATCATATTCGTGCACCAATTGCCTCATACAGAAGAAGATAAAAGAGTCAAGAAATCTTTCAATTGTTGTCATGAAAATCTTATAAAGTATTATGTAAAATACAACTTCATTTTCTATCAACTTACTGGATCCCCCCCCCCGTGAATCAGTGAATCATTTATGTGAACTAGTTAATTTACATTAACTCGACTCGACCCGAGCTCTGAACACCACTGGACTTTACTTGAGTTTAGTGATAAATAGACAAAAGGTGGAGATGGGGTGGAGGAGGGATGCCGGAAGAATTTTCGCAGCAGTGAGGTAAGTAGCGGTTTATGTATACTTACTCTGGCATTGTGGTCGGATTAAATGAACATGCTCCTCCCAAACTTTGTAAAACTCCATATAAGGAATTGTTTATTTGAACCGGTTCATTTACATGAACTGTCTGAAAGAACTGATTCACTTAATGATTTTTTCCCCTTTGCTACACATGAGAGAAAGAGAACAGTGTAGGTGAGTGTTGTTAATTCAACATGATCACACGGGAAGTGGGCATGTTGTTTCCGAGAGATCCGAAACCCTAGGTTGGGCCACATTCTTGCAATTTCAACAAAACCTCTGGTGACAAGATTAAATCAGCAGTATTTGCAACAACTATGTTCAATATGTACCAGTATTCTGAAAGGCATAAGTTCTAAACACATGTACAAGGTCTGTTAATGTAAGATGTAGTAAGAAACGCAACATTTACTTGACTGACTTCAGAGAAGCTATAAAAGCAGATTTCAGGTTTAGTGTATAATAACTGTTGATTACCTGAGTGTCTTGACCTGTGGTATATCTGGGCCTGTTCTCGTGGTCTAATGGGTAAAAGCATCTGTTTGGCTAATGGCAATGGAGTTTAACACTTCCAAGTGTACAACACTATACTTCAGTAACTCATTAGCTCGGTCTCGATCTCCAACTCGCTGAGTGACTGTACTTCCCCAGGCAGAGTGTTATCAGTGCTGACGGAAACAATTCCTCCAGCCAAACTCTGTTTATCTTTACAAACCCACTGATCGAGCGCTCAGTACCTGATCTGGGAACTATTTGACAGCTGAGATTTTCTTTCTTCAACAAGTGTGATGCAACATTAACCCTCAGAGGCCCAAGCACTGACGTTCATGACATTTTCTACCTCATTGAAAGTGTCTGAGGATGCCACTGGTTTTAATAAAATCAAGATTTCATGCATATTTTGCTTTGGGATGTTTTGGGGAAAATGGCACATAATTGCAACTATAGGTTTTCAAGGTGACAAGGCATATTCCAGGTTCAATACAAGTTAACAAAAAATAATTCTGACTAATCCCTGATTTAAAACATACATAGAGGCACTTACAATGTAAGTGAATGGGGCCAATTTTTGGAGGGTTTAAAAATAGAATTGCAAAGCTTCTAATTTTATGAAAGCACTTATATTAATTCTTCTGTTAAAACTTGCTTATTATTTGAGCTGTAAAGTTGTTTAAATCGCTCTTAAGGTCGTTTTAGGGCTTACGGCGTTATGTCACCATGGCAACAAAGTTGTAAAAATGGATATAACTAAACAGAAAAGGATAGTAAGCAATTTTATCACACTGAAATTATGCTAACACGCATATTGTTTATGTCTTGTGGCTATAGTTTTAAAATAGTGTGTATTTTAACGTTTATGGATTGGCCCCCATTCACTTCCATTATAAGTACCTCACTGTAACCCATAATTTTGCTTATTTAATGAAAAATAGTGACAATTTGAAATAAATGTTTGTAATAATTAACATTATTCCTCAAATGCTGTCGATTGATCTTAACTTATATAGCTGGTAATGTGAAAAATGTACCTGAAATATTCCTGTAAAGCACACATACTTTTAGTGTCTTGAGCAAGGCAGGAGGCTGAAATTTGGTTGTTTGACTTTGGCATGCTGGGAGATTCAAGTGTTGACACATTTCAAAGTGTGTTTCTGTTGTTTTGCCATTTCAACCCATATTTAGAAGAAAAAAACAAGCTTTTATTTAATTGCTTTAACAACTGTTTTAATTTTGGTCACTGAGGGTTAAGTGTGAGTGGTGTATGACAGAAATACAGCATGCAAATGGGTCAAATATAGTGTGATTATTTTTATGAAGGGGGCATTCATTCCATGCAAAATATATTGATTGTGATTAATTGATGTTGTGATTTCTGGTGATTTGTGTTATCAGTTAACACAACAACCTTTTCCAAGTGTCTCTGCATAAGGATCAAGTGTCATATGTCAGTAGAAAGTGATATTTCCTCTTCCTGCTCTTGGAAACAGGATTAGATCAGATTATCAGATTGGATTAGATTAGAATAATCTCAGTCTAATTTCTTGCTCTGAAGTCTGAGCAGCACCTGTTTATGATGAAGCTTTAGTTGAAGTTGCAGGGTGACCATAGAGTTTAAACCTCTGATTATGGTCTTACCTCACAGGGGGAGGTCTGGAAGAACATTACCACCCTTCGAGACCCCCACAGAGAGGCATGCTGGCCAATCCCTACCCCAGGGCATCCTCACCTCATGGATAGGGGCCTGGCACCTGGGAGATGGGAAAGGTGAAGGGTGAAGGCCCCAGGGGCCCGGCGGTCAGTCTGGTCCGAACCTTTAGCAGTGTTAAAATGGTGCAACATCTTCAATTCAATATCCATCTAAAAAAACATTCAGGATTTACTAGGACTCCAATGGTCAAGGAAGGAAAATGTGCATGATGTAATTCTGGCTGCTTATATTGTCTGAATTGTCAGAACTTTTTTAAATGTTTGAATTACTAAGTATATTTCAGACCATTTTCAGATACTCTGTTGGTTAAAAATGGTGGGAATATATATAATTCATCATTTTAAAATTGCCACAACCTTTTATTTCAGTAAAATAAGAATTTGAGTTAAAATAAATTTGGTTTAAAACTGTCTGAAATTATAGGCTAATAATGCTTGTGAATTCGATCCTCCAAACCAAATTTCCATTATTATCATAGTTGTGTGATAGTTGTTGGCTGTTTAACAAGTAAACACACACAAAATTAATAAAAAAATAAAATAAAATAATAAAATAAAATAAAAAACACTGACATACATTCAAAGAAGCATCAACTAAATAATGAAGACAGATTTTAACCTAAAAAGTAGAACTGTGTTCTCAGGACAATGGTATTTTTCATTAAGTAGGGGCAAGTTGTCACAAACAATATGTGTTAAATATTTCATGATATTAATCATTTACAATTTCTGCAGGCCAAAAATTTTTTTTGACATTTTTGTATGTTACCTTTTCTATTTTTCAGTTTCATTATAATTACTTTTGTGTTTCATAATTGTTTTGTTGTTAAAATGGAATATGTCAGGTACAGTACGAGTTAAGGACATTCAACAGCATTTATGATATAATGTTGATCACCACAAAAGTGTATTTCGATTTAGGGTTAGGTTTTTAAAAAAAGCACAAATCTGAGGCGCTTACAGTGGAAGTGAATGGGGGCCAATCTATACACGTTAAAATACTCACTGTTTCAAAAGTATGGCAACAAAACGCCAACAATATACTAGTTAACATGATTTTAGTGTGATAAAATCGCTTACTAACCTTGTAAACTTCATTGCCATGACGACTTAACGCCATCAGCCCTAAAATAAGCGTAAAAGCGACATTAAAAAAACAATTGCTCGAATAATACACGGTTTTTAACAGAACAAATAATGTAAGTGCTTTTATAACATTATAAGCTTTAAATTTCTGCCTTTTAAACCCTCCAAAAATGGGCCACATACACTTCCGTTGTAAGTGCCTCATGCACTGTAACCTCTATTTTGTATTTATTTTATTTTATTTTATTTATATATATAAAAAAAAATAATAATAAAAAAAATCTTAGAAAAAAATAAGAACGTGCCGAAATTTATTTTTTGGGTAATCAACATAATGCAACAAGTTAACTTGTACTGAACCCGGAATATTCCTTTAAACCATATTGTGACAACATGCCCTATACCATCACAAAAGGCTGACATGCTTTATTATCGATAGTTTTCATTATTATATATATATATATATATATATATATATATATATATATATATATATATATATATATATATATATCAACTTTCAAAAATGAACTTTATCCTGATAAAAATGCACTGAAATAAAGTGTAATCTGTGTAATCTTTATATATATATATATATATATATATATATATATATATATATATATATATATATATATATATATATATATAAAGATTACATTTTCCACCGTTTTTGTAGGTAAAAAACGGTGATAAAAATGCACTGAAATAAAGTGTCACAACTCCAGTCAGTGTTCCAGCTTCTTTGCTTTTTTTTTTTTTTTTTTTTTTTTGCATATTTACCTCGTCCACAATTGCAAAAACAACAGCGGGAGAGAGGGGATATTGGTGAAGTATCGATGTCTGATGACGTCAATTTGAACAGAATTTTCACAGGTGCGCGCGCCTCACTGGACGCGTCAAGCGCCTGTGGATTTGAACCATTAATTATGCAAATGACCAGAAACCAGCTACTTTCAGGTTTATTTCAACAAACAATTATTTTATGTTATTTCAATTGCAAATACAGTTTTGCTTTTTTAGGTTTATGTGGAATGTGTGAAGTCTTTTAATAGCTTAATTAACGGGATTTGTCCTTTTTTTTTTTTTTTCTCATTTGAACAAATTAATAAATCTGACTAACCTACATTACAAAATGCACTCCCTTTGCAATTGCGTGTTCTTCTCACCCTGCATATATACATTCGCTCAAGGAGAATCCACCCAAAAATCATGCAACAAGAATGTCCTTTGTTGGGATAAAGGCGCACGGAGGGAAATGCGCTCTGAGTGCTTTAATTTGCTCTCAGATTTGCAGTCTCCATGTTTTCACTGGAGAGCAGCGGGAGGTCTCTGGTGATGCCAGATCCGTTTGCGTTCCAGCACCTTAGACACGAATCTCCTGTCAGTTCTGCTTCGTCCCGGACAGCAGCGCGCCGGAGCGCATTCAGTTATGAAGTGTTTAATTTCATTGACTTTCTTTGATATGTTATGTGCTATGGATTGCTCCTAAAATTAATGGTGTAAGAAGTCTGACTAAATAGGTCACAGTTTAGGAAACTTTTAAGCGGACTGAAAACCATTTTTAGCCCCTAAAACGCCAGGATTTCCGTATAGGTGCATGGCCAATAAAACCACATTACATGCTGTAATACAACCAGATGAATCATACACAATACCAATTCTGGTGTCTTCCACAGTATAAATTATAACACTTACACAGTCATCTAACAAAGTGATGACAAAAACATGAACAGCTGTGAGACTGAAGAATATACAGTTATGTATTTGTAAAGTTCACACAGCTGATCCGTATGAAAGAACATTTTACACTATTAAATAAGCCGAGTGTAAATATAAGCTCCAGACAAACAGTCGAACTGTTGAACTCCTCTATAATGAAGCCGTAATGACTTGTTAAAATCGGCTGTATTCAAAGTGACAAGCGGAAAATATCTCAGTCTCACCAACTGTTTTCATGCAGCTCAGACTGGACATGAGCTAATGGCAGAAGAAGTTGAACCTCTGGATAAATCAGCAGATTATACTGTATGAGGCTATTTAAACCATCACCTAATTGAGTTTGTGCCATTCAGCACCCATGCGTGCATACATAGACGGGAACAACTTCAGTAGTATAATGAGAACATTGAAGAGTTAAATGTTTCTGGCTGTTTGCAGAAAGCAATTAGGAGAGCGCGCAGTGGGGGCGCGGATTAATTCAAACGCTCGATTAAACTTGAAATTCTTTTGATAAATAATTGTGAACTCAGTATGTTTGTTAGAGCTGATCGGATGGGGGTTATTTAAAGTGCATAGAAATCTAGGGTTTCAGATAAATAAAAGCTTCAAAAAGCTTGCTTTATTTAAAAAATCTACATTGTAAGTGCATGCATGCATTCAGGTTTATGATGACACTGTTCTGTTGAAACTTTTATATTAGTGCATAGATAAAAGTCGTTCCTTTAAACTGATTATTTGATTGCAAACTTTTGCTAACAAACAAACAAACAAACATATGCATGCAAACATGTCTTAATTGCTGCATCTCTGGGAACACCCGCTGATGCAGGAGGTGTTTGTGTTTGTTGTGCTATTTAGCAGATAATCACACAATATGATGCATGTGATGTTTTGGTTAGAAAAGAAACTGGTGGTACAGACGTTTCAGATATACGCAAGATTTATTTAGAAATCAGAAACATTCGATCGACTTAAATAAAATATATCTACATGTCTTCTACACACAAAAAAAAAAAAAAAAAAAAAAATACAGCATCTCAGAAGGCACTTGTTGTAGTGGCCGAGGAAAACGGCTTTTCATGTTTAGGCCTAATGATGCATTTTCAGCATTTATTCGTCCAGCAGAATAAATGTATCGTTAATGAAGCATTTTGATGCAACTAAAAACACTGGATTGAAGTTGCACTGACACATCTAATGTAAATTAGATCAGATTGTCCATATGCACTCACAGAGCACATTAGAGGTTAAACAAACCGTCTCTAAACCTCTGTTCCATCCCGGTTATGTATGAGATTATTAACACTGAAATGGTTGGAGAGTGAGTTGATCAAACCACTGTTATTATGGGATGCAGTGTAGTAGTTTAGTCTGTTGGTGTTGAGATAACCGGGTTCTGACTGAGGCGCAGTCTCATGTCCAGACATGCCGTGCGTAAAATCCCCCAAGTGTCCAGAGCTGACGTCCCGGCCTCTGGTGCCGTTGCTGTCTCCTGCCATTATCGAGTTCATGTTACCGATGAAGTTGTTAAAACATTGGCTGTGCTCTGCGGAGGGTGACGGAGATGATTTTGGTTCGCTGGAGGTCGGGGAGTTTTGGAGACTCTGCGGGGAGGCGCTCATCAGGCTCGCCGTGTCCGACAATTTGAGCGAGTCCTCGGATTTGACGGACAAGACGCTGGCGTTTCCACTGTTCCCATCGGCTCTTCTCTTTCTCTTCCTTCTGAAGTTGCCATTATCGAACATTTTCTCGCAGTTTGGGTCCAAAGTCCAGTAATTTCCTTTACCTGAATGGAACAACGATTTTTTGTCAACTCAAATTCGCAGCATCATGCGCAAAACAAAAACACGCAATAATGTAAAATCTTGCCCACATATACTTTGTCACATATTAGGCCTGTTAAATGATTAAGCAAAGATTGCTGTATGAATAATAATAATAATAATAAAAATAACATTTAGACTTACCAGGGTCATCTTCATCCCTCGCAACTTTCTTGAAGCAATCATTCAAGGACAGATTGTGTCTTATGGAGTTTTGCCACCCAGCTTTGCTTTTCTTGTAAAAAGGAAAGTTATCAGCCACATACTGATAAATTTGACTGAGGGTCAGTTTCTTATCCTGAGCATTCTGGATAGCCATCGCAATAAGCGCGGAGTAGGAATAAGGCGGTCGAACCATCTTGAAAAGTTCCTGCTGACTTGAAATGGATAGCCAACCGAGGTCTGCGCTTCCAAAGCCAGTTGGAGGAGGAAGAAACTGCCGCTGGTTCGACCCAAATCCTGACTGAATATACGAACCTCCGTTCGGGCCCGACAGATACGGAGAGGAGCCGATACCCGGGCCGTTCATCCACAGGTAAGGGTTGGTGGTGGGTGAGGTGTACTCGCCAATTCCATAGCTGGAAGGATGCGCAGCTGGCCTTTGCGAGTGGTGGTGATGATGGAGGTTCTGTTGGTACATGCTGAAGTTGGTGTCGCAGTACACAGTCATGTCCAGGATGTCCTGCGCGTTGGGGTGCTGGAGGGAACTCGTTTGCTGGCTCGAAGGCTGCTGCCCGAACGCGTTCATAATCCGTTCTCCCTCTAGAAACATGAAGACCTGCCGAGTGTGCTTGTCTCTGTGAGTTCACCCGAGAATGCCCGACTTCACGGTAGGGGAGGGTTATTTAACCTGTCCCAGAACACATGTAATGAATGAAAGACAACCCCTCCCACTGTCACGCTTCTCCTCAAATATGCATCTTTTTGGCGTCGAGATCATCCGTGAGATAAGCTTGAAAGGTGCCACAAAAGTTTTTAAGCAACCACCTCATTGTAGGAGTAGAAAATAACAATAATAGTCATTAATGAATTATTAGCATTGTTAAAACCTTTTGGAATTCCTTTTGGAGGAAAATTAGTTGTTAGAAAACGTATTTGTAACTTATTTGTTCATGGTTATTTAAAAAAAATAAAAAATAATAATAATATATATATAAAATACAGGAATGTGTGTGTGCTTATGTGTGTGTATATATATATAATTTTTTTTTTCATGGTTTTTTTAAATTCACGGTTATTTAAAAAAATTATATATATATATATATATATATATATATATATATATATATATATATATATATATAAAATACGGGAATGTGTGTGTGTTTATGTGTGTGTGTGTGTGTGTATATGTATATATATATATATATATATATATATATATATATATATATATATATATATATATATATATATATATATATATATATATTAAGGAATAAATAGCAAGTTGTGAAAAAAAAATATAAAATAAATAAATAGGCTATTCCTTGGTGGATATGATGGAGTGGAATGATGTTCACTTAGTAGAGATGTTAATGATGTATAATCATCGCTTGACATGAAATTAGTCTAAATAGACGAGACGCCCCACACCCCCAACATGTCTTTAACATATTATAGCGCACAAACTAAATGAGAACAGAAGTTTCACTTAAATTTACAAATTTAAACAGCAGAGAAGTCGGCATGAACTGATATGTGCAGTTTTGGAAAATGTAAGGAAATGTAAGGAAATGTATTATAATTTATACTAATAAATGAACAGGCTGATAATAGTAATAAAATAATAATAATAATAATAATAATAATAATAATAATAATCAATAATAATAATAATAATAATAAAGAATAAGAATAATAAGAAGAAGAAGAATAGCCTAATAATAATATTAATAACGACCATAGCGTATTTTAAAAATACTTAAAAATAAAAAACTTGTGTGATTCGCATTGTGGTTTCAATTTAAATTTCTAGTGAGTGAAAATTGCTTCATTTTTCAGACTGAACGATTTCAGAAGCCTCTCTGTTCTGACAGAGACATTACCGCCACCTCCTGTCCAACAAAGTTTAAGATGAACATTTCAACAAGTATTTCATGTGCATGCAAAGAGAGAGATAGTCACAACATAAATGGGCTATTCGTAAGGGCGAGCACATTTCTGCTAAAATACGGGACGTCTGTGTACTGAACAGACATGAAATGCATCTAAATGTTTGCATACCCTGCACTGCATATTTAAAGGTGCACTCAGTAATTTTCCTCAAGAAAAAAGTTTCAGTCCTAAAGAAATTAAGAGTAATTTTAAAAACGTGTATAAAATCATGACCACTTACATGAGGTGAAGAATCCAGTCATATCAGTAACTTTATAAAAGCTGTTTTATTCAACATGGAGAGGGTCCCCTCATGGGGGGGGGGGGGGCACCATGTTAGGATCACATGACCAGCCGAATACTTCTTACTTGATCCCAGTAACTGCAGGGTTATTGGAAACTTTCACTCATGCATTTAAGCAATCATGACTGTCTGTGAATAGTGAACTTCTACAATGGCATCATAACTGAAAACTATTGTTTACTTTAAAAGATGCTGCATCCACTCCCCTAGGTGTCAGTGTAAATCCAAGACAACATAAAAAAAAGTGCATCTTTAAAACTAATAACTATGTTTTGTGTGCATCAGTGTGTATGTTCGAGGGCTTTTCAATAATGCAAAACAACTTTGATTTACCCTTTAAATGTACCTATTTATATAAAATTATAATCCCAGGTCAGATTAGGCAGAGCGCTTCCAACAGTCCATGCCCCACTCATCATAACATCTTACTTACCAAAATTACATATAATAATAATCACAATAAACAATGTACAGTTTATATATATATATATATATATATATAGAGAGAGAGAGAGAGAGAGAGAGAGAGAGAGAGAGAGAGAGAGAGAGAGCGAGAGACAGAGAGAGATGTATGTAGGCTATGGTCTATGTAATAGCCTATGTACAGTCCGTTAGAAAATGTATAGGCCAAAGGCAAAACAAGACCCTAAAAAAATTAAATACAAAGTAATGAGCAAATGTCTATGCAATGATTTGTTTTAGATCTAATGCCAGAGAACCTAGTGTGCATACATATTAGAAAAATAAGCGATTGAAGATTGTTAGCAATTGTAGTTGATCTATTATGCTGATGTCAAAGCATAGTTAACTAGCAAAGTGGATTTATAGGTTGCCAGGTGGCTAAAAGTTATTACGAGTAGTTTATTGTGTTCAGGGGGATGTCATTGGGGGAATGTAAGGTACAACGGGGCTAAAGGCTCCCCGGGATAAAAGGCTCCTTTGATACGGTATATATTCCCAAAACAATAAATAGCAACAAAACCTACCACAGGACTTTCCAAAACACCTGTTTATCACTATGTGCTGTAAAATGTTCCTGTTCCATGAGATATTTGTGTGTAATGTCTAAAGTTTGATGTTGGTGCAGTTTGATCTAATATATATATATATATATATATATATATATATATATATATATATATATATATATATATATATATATATATTTTTAAATGAATAATGAATATCTAATAGCTAATGAATATCCTGAAAATTATCACATTTATTTTGAGACAAAATACTTATTTGTCACTTTCTATTTTGTTCAAGGTGATTTTATGTATGTATATATATATATATATATATATATATATATATATATATATATATATATATATATATATATATATACATAGTTGAAATCAAAATTATTCAACCCCCCCAAGACAGTAAGGATTTACAAATGTTTTGTAACTTTTCTGATGACCAAGAATTTTTAAACTTTACATCTATATCAGTTGAGTGACACATTCAAAGATCATAGTGTGAATATATAACCTAATATTTCTAAATAGCAGGGTTTTTTTTAAAAATACAGTCATGTCATAATTATTCAACCCCTATTGCATGTAGCTGTTTGTTAAATATGTAAGGCTACACAACTAATTGTTTTAAAACAAAATGAAGTCATCACTCTTCAATGGCACTTATCTAAGTTTTAAAATTTAAGTTTAGCGTTGTAAGCAAAAATGTATTTCTATGCAAAACAAATGCGATTAAAAATAATCCATCTCAAAAGCTAATAGAGGAGATTATTTCATTACACAAGAAAGGTCATGGCTAAAAGTACATTTCCAAGGCACTTCAATTTCCAATAGACAAAGTTGGCCGCACCATTCATACATTTTTTAAAAATGGTACAACAGCAACCTTCTTGGGTGTGGAAGAAAGCAAAACTTCACCAAGGGAAATGTTGACTCCAGTTGACTAAATATTCAAGAAGTAATTAGGAAAGACCTGTGGAGTCCTGGAAGAAGGTTTAATGGACGTATGACACTAAACTGAAAATGAGTTTTAGACCCATGGGTCAGCAGTACATCTGGAGTAAGATGACAAGGTGATGACAAGAACGACATCATCCCCACAGTCAAGCATGGAGGCGGGTAGGTCCTGTTATGGGGGTGTTTTGCAGCTGCATGAAGCGGCTATCCTGACTATGTGACTGACACCATGGATTCTTTCAGGTATCAGGCCATTTTGGCATGAAAAATGTGATGCCTTCAGTGTGTAAATTGAAGCTCTGTGATCATTGGACTTTCCAGCAAGACAGTAACACCAAGGATACATCCAAGTTGTCCAGAATTCTGGTTCAGGGATGGGTCGTGGAATGTCCTTAAATGGCCCTTTCATTCCATCATTAAAATCCCATTGCAAACCTTTGTTGGGATTTCAAGGAAGCAGTGGCAGCACAGAAACCAAAGAATGTCAATGAGCTGGAAGCTTTTGCTCATGGGAAATGTGGAAAAATTCTAACAGAGAGGTGTCCGAAGTCTGAGAACACTTACCTGAAACATTTTTTTAATGTTTTTAAGGATAAAGGACGCTCCACAAATGACTGACTTTGGGGTTTGAATATTTTTGACATGACATTTGTGTAGAGAATTAGTAATTTTTTATTTTAAAATTTGGGTAAACTGAACTCATTGTTCTCAAAATCACTCAAATGTGTATTATAAACTTACTTTGATTGTTTACTGAGGTTTTAGTTGATGTGTTTTAATTCACATCACCAGAATGTATTGCTGGTCAGGGGGGTTGAATAATTTTGATTGCAACTGTATATATATATATATATTTATTTACAGTTGTGCTCAAAAGTTTGCATACCCTGGCAGAAATTGCGAAATTTTGGCATTGATTTTGAAAATATGACTGATCATGCAAAAAAACCTGTCTTTTATTTAAGGATAGTGACTCTCACGTGGATGCACTGAGCAGGCTAGATACTGAGCCATGGGGAGCAGAAAAGAACTGTCAAAAGACCTGCGTAACAAGGTAATGGAACTTTATAAAGATGGAAAAGGATATAAAAAGATATCCAAAGCCTTGAAAATGCCAGTCAGTACTGTTCAATCACTTATTAAGAAGTGGAAAATTTGGGGATCTCTTGATACCAAGCCAAGGTCAGGTAGACCAAGAAAGATTTCAGCCACAACTGCCAGAAGAATTGTTCGGGATACAAAGAAAAACCCACAGGTAACCTCAGGAGAAATACAGGCTGCTCTGGAAAAAGACGGTGTGGTTGTTTCAAGGAGCACAATATGATGATACTTGGACAAAAATGAGCTGCATGGTCGAGTTGCCAGAAAGAAGCCTTTACTGCGGCAATGCCACAAAAAAGCCCGGTTACAATATGCCCGACAACACCTTGACACGCCTCACAGCTTCTGGCACACTGTAATTTGGAGTGACGAGACCAAAATAGAGCTTTATGGTCATAACTATAAGCACTATGTTTGGAGAGGGGTCAACAAGGCCTATAGTGAAAAGAATACCATCCCCACTGTGAAGCATGGTGGTGGCTCACTGATGTTTTGGGGGTGTGTGAGCTCTAAAGGCATGGGGAATCTTGTGAAAATTGATGATAAGATGAATGCAGCATTTTATGAGAAAATACTGGCAGACAATTTGCATTCTTCCGCACGAAAGCTGCGCATGGGACGCTCTTGGACTTTCCAGCATGACAATGCCCCTAAGAACAAGGCCAAGTTGACCCTCCAGTGGTTACAGCAGAAAAAGGTGAAGGTTCTGGAGTGGCCATCACAGTCTCCTGACCTTAATATCATTGAGCCACTCTGGGGAGATCTCAAATGTGCAGTTCATGCAAGACGACCAGACTTTGCATGACCTGGAGGCATTTTGCCAAGACGAATGGGCAGCTATACCATCTGCAAGAATTTGGGGCCTCATAGACAACTATTACAAAAGACTGCATGCTGTCAATGATGCTAAAGGGGGAAATATGCAATAATAAGAACTAAGGGTATACAGACTTTTGAACAGGGGTCATTTCATTTTTTTCTTTGTTGCCATGTTTTGTTTTATGATTGTATATACAGGTGCATCTCAATAAATTAGAATGTCGTGGAAAAGTTCATTTATTTCAGTAATTCAACTCAAATTGTGAAACTCGTGTATTAAATAAATTCAATGCACACAGACTGAAGTAGTTTAAGTCTTTGGTTCTTTTAATTGTGATGATTTTGGCTCACATTTAACAAAAACCCACCAATTCATTATCTCAACAAATTAGAATACATCATAAGACCAATAAAAAAACATTTTTAGTGAATTGTTGGCCTTCTGGAAAGTATGTTCATTTACTGTATATGTACTCAATACTTGGTAGGGGCTCTTTTTGCTTTAATTACTGCCTCAATTCGGCGTGGCATGGAGGTGATCAGTTTGTGGCACTGCTGAGGTGGTATGGAAGCCCAGGTTTCTTTGACAGTGGCCTTCAGCTCATCTGCATTTTTTGGTCTCTTGTTTCTCACTTTCCTCTTGACAATACCCCATAGATTCTCTATGGGGTTCAGGTCTGATGAGTTTGCTGGCCAGTCAAGCACACCAACACCATGGTCTTTTAACCAACTTTTGGTGCTTTTGGCAGTGTGGGCAGGTGCCAAATCCTGCTGGAAAATGAAATCAGCATCTTTAAAAAGCTGGTCAGCAGAAGGAAGCATGAAGTGCTCCAAAATTTCTTGGTAAACAGGTGCAGTGACTTTGGTTTTCAAAAAACACAATGGACCAACACCAGCAGATGACATTGCACCCCAAATCATCACAGACTGTGGAAACTTAACACTGGACTTCAAGCAACTTGGGCTATGAGCTTCTCCACCCTTCCTCCAGACTCTAGGACCTTGGTTTCCAAATGAAATACAAAACTTGCTCTCATCTGAAAAGAGGACTTTGGAACACTGGGCAACAGTCCAGTTCTTCTTCTCCTTAGCCCAGGTAAGACGCCTCTGACGTTGTCTGTGGTTCAGGAGTGGCTTAACAAGAGGAATACGACAACTGTAGCCAAATTCCTTGACATGTCTGTGTGTGGTGGCTCTTGATGCCTTGACCCCAGCCTCAGTCCATTCCTTGTGAAGTTCACCCAAATTCTTGAATCGATTTTACTGGACAATCATAAGGCTGCGGTTCTCTCGGTTGGTTGTGCATCTTTTTCTTCCACACTTTTTCCTTCCACTCAACTTTCTGTTAACATGCTTGGATACAGCACTCTGTGAACAGCCAGCTTCTTTGGCAATGAATGTTTGTGGCTTACCCTCTTTGTGAAGGGTGTCAATGATTGTCTTCTGGACAACTGTCAGATCAGCAGTCTTCCCCATGATTGTGTAGCCTAGTGAACCAAACTGAGAGACCATTTTGAAGGCTCAGGAAACCTTTGCAGGTGTTTTGAGTTGATTAGCTGATTGGCATGTCACCATATTCTAATTTGTTGAGATAGTGAATTGGTGGGTTTTTGTTAAATGTGAGCCAAAATCATCACAATTAAAAGAACCAAAGACTTAAACTACTTCAGTCTGTGTGCATTGAATTTATTTAATACACGAGTTTCACAATTTGAGTTGAATTACTGAAATAAATGAACTTTTCCACGACATTCTAATTTATTGAGATGCACCTGTATAAAATTCAATAACTGTCCAACAAGTGAAAGGATAGTATTTGGGGTAATAAGCCCCCTTCCTGTTGCAGAGGCTTACTGTCCCTATTAAACACACTGCTTTTCTTAAGTGGTGCGAATAGCTTTGTTATGAAAAATTTACAAAGTGTGCTCACATTGACTGATCCAATCACAATGGAGATTCATTTGTTTATAGAATACTTTAGATGTAATGAAATGTCAAATGTGATTGAAATGAACAAGAAATGATGCATCCTTTTCTGAAGTGGTTATTTTGAATAAGCAGAATTTGTAACTCAAAAAAGTTTCTTGCTGTCTTAAAAGTATTTGTATAAGTTGACAAATGGTGCCCTATAACTACTGACCCGGTATCTACACTATATCAATTTAACCCCCCTAGGGGGCCTTTTACCCCAAACGAGGGGCAAAAGCCACCTTTTTTTAAACAATGAATTTTATTCAAAACCACCTTCTGTTGTTATTTCTTTTCACACAAATTATGATGCTCCTTCAGTGTACAATAACATAAATATATTTCTTGAATCTTGAGACACTTTGTGACCAGAAAGAAATGAAGCTTAACATTGTCTTTGTGTTTGTTTTTGAGTCGCCATAGTATGCAATAGACTGGCATGTCTTAAGGTCAATATTAGTTCAAAAATGGCAAAAAAGAAACAGCTTTCTCTAGAAACTCATCAATCAATCATTGTTTTGAGGAATGAAGGCTACACAATGCTTGAAACTGCTAAAAAAAACTGAAGATTTCATACAAAGGTGTACACTACAGTCTTCAAAGACAAAGGACAACTGACTCTAACAAGGACAGAAAGAGATGTGGAAGACCAGATGTACAACTAAACAAGAGGATAAGTACATCAGAGTCTCTAGTTTGAGAAATAGACGCCTCACATGTCCTCAGCTGACAGCTTCATTGAATTCTACCCACTCAACACCAGTTTCATGTACAACAGTAAAGAGAAGACTCAGGGGTGCAGGCCTTATGGGAAGAATTGCAAAGAAAAAAAAGCCACTTTTGAAACAGAAAAACAAAAAGAAAAGGTTAGAGTGGGCAAAGAAACACAGACATTGGACAACATATAATTGGAAAAGAGTGTTCTGGATCTTAACCCCATTGAGCTTTTGTGGGATCAGCTAGACTGTAAGGTGCGTGAGAAGTGCCCGACAAGACAGTCACATCTATGGCAAGTGCTACAGGAAGTGTGGGGTGAAATGTCACCTGAGTATCTGGACAAACTGACAGCTAGAATAACAAGGATCTGCAAAGCTGTCATTGCTGCACATGGAGGATTTTTTTGATGAGAACTCTTTGAAGTAGTTTAAGAAGTTCTGAACATTTTTTCAAATTGTAATAGTAATTTGTCATGTTATTAATGTCCTGACTATACAGAGTGATCAGTTGAATGCCACTTTGGTGAATAAAAGTACCAATTTCTTTCTATGAGAGCAAAATTTGTTCATAATATATATATACAATCAGCGTTGGGAGGGTTACTTTTGAAATGTATTCCTCTACAGATTACAGAATACATGCTGTAAAATGTAATTTGTAACGTATTCCGTTAGATTACTCAAGGTCAGTAACGTATTCTAAATACTTTGGATTACTTCTTCAGCACTGGTAGATTTTTTCACTTGTTTTGACTATAAAAACTCTGCCAGTACAGTAAGACAAAATACACATGTTAAAAATACATTCTCTGAAAAACCTAAATATCTTATGCAGTGTTGTTTCTAACACAAGATAAATCAAATTGATCTTGTTTTAAGGATTTTTAGATATTTTTACAGGAAAATAATACAAAAATTATTATCAAGAATATGATTTTTGCCCTAATATCAAAGGTCTTACTAGAAAAAAAGAAATCATGATGTAACGTGAATTTTCATGATATAAAAATATGATCGTGTCTGGTAACATGTGCATGTAAAATGGCTAGAAATAGCATTTTAGCTCAGCGTAAAGCTGACAATTTACACAAGGTTTATTTCTATTTCTTCTGCTCCAAACTTACTTCAAACTTACTCCTCTGTCTGCTCGTATGAATGTAACACATCATAAGAAAGTGTTTCACCGCTGTTCAAATGCACTTTGGATCACATCATTTATATGTATAAATGTTTTCCATCTGAAAGGACGAAATATTAAATGAAACAAATGACAATAAAATGCAAAGTAATCTCTTCAGTAATCAAAATACTTTTTGAATGTAACTGTATTCTAATTACCAATGATTTAAACTGTAACTGTAGTGGAATACAGTTACTTATATTTTGTATTTTAAATACGTAATCCTGTTACATGTATCCCAATACTCCCCAACCCTTTATACAGTATACAAACATATTAGGTGTGTACCTATGTAAAAGTGCAAATTTTATTTTAATTAATTTTACAACAATCACCATTAAGCTGTTAATTTTTTATTTTCTTTTTTTATGTGGGATGATAAATTATTTTTTTAAGCATAAATGCACTCCTTTATTTAATATTATAAAATTGCATGCATTATAATACGACATTTCACACATTTTAACAAATTATTCACAAAAACCTCGAAAAAAATTAAGCAGAAGTCCACATATAACATTTAAGTGCTTGTATGAAAAGGTGCAGCAATTAAGAGCAGTCCGAATGTGATCTGCAAGGTCCAGTTTACGCCCAGAAAAGGGGCGTGGCTGAACAAGGTCAAGAGTGTGGACTTCTCTCTCACTAAGCTTCTGTCTCCCCCTTGCGGTAGGAAAATGAATAGGCACATTGTTTTTAATATTTATACAGTATACTGTATCTTTTTCATTTAATGTGACTAAGATTATAAGCCCCCTTTGCAGTTATACAGCCTATATGAATATAACTCTCAGTTTTAGCTCTTTTGTAGTATTATGTATGCTGTTTTGTTGCAAATAGTTGTTTCGTGTGATGTCACCATAAGGGTGATCTAAGTTGGACTGTGTTAAAAATCCATGTCAGGCAGGGATGGGTGATACCACTTGTTTTTTTTTTTTTTCAATCCAGTACCAAGTACTTTTAGGCCAATATTGCTGATATCGATACCAATTCTGATACCTCTATTAAATTGAATTTTTATGAATTCTTTGGATAAAATGAGCAACTTTATTATTACTTATGTATATATATACAGTAATGCTGTAGTAAAACCGTGGTTAATTGTATCAAAACCTTGGTTACTGCCAAAAAGAAAAAGGTTTAAGTTACTGCCTTACACAGATTTTTTTAAAACTATTTGTGAAGTCTGTTTTGCATTCTACAAGCGTATGTTCTCAACATTGAAACTGTTATGTAAAAAGCATTGCAAGACATTTACAGTCGTGTGAACGTGCTAGTCTTTGTTTTGCATGGAAAAGTGGTAGAGTAATTTAATTAGGTTAAACCACAAAGTGACTGGAAGGTTAATCACATTACATAAGCATAACAGAATAGAACATTCGATACAAGTTATTCTGTAGCTCTAGAAACGTCTTATTGCAATCAGTAATTCTCACTGTTTAAAATGTTCAAGGAAGGTAAAAGAAATAAGGAGTAATTTACAGTTGAGTGAACTTGCAATATATTGTTTTAACATGGATAGGATATTGGCTTTAATTAAAAGAATATACAGTATACAATTTCACTTTTCACATTATATAGATCTGTTTATTTAGGTTAAACCCCTGCAATTGGTTATATAAGCAGGGACTGGCAATGAAAAGACAACGATTGAATGTGATTATTTGAGCTAAATCAAGATATATGTTGAAGATAAAAAGATGAAGTACCAAATCAGCACATGGTTAAGAGTGCTTTTCTTTTCATGAAGCATTTTCAATCTTAAATTTTACTATACAAACTGATCGAAATGAAAATGGAATAATGTAATGATTATGTATTGAATGTAATACAATTACACATTGAGGCTTGATTTTTGTATATCAATTCAATAGTTGTACTCATTTGTGCTTTTGTGTGACTATGTGTGTGTGTTATCTGTGTATGAGAGACAGAAAGTAAATCAAAGGCGAGCACATATGCAAGTTCCTATACCTGAGGAACAACATTCCTGTCTCTTATCTGGTTTTTCATCTACATTTGTAAGAAATTTTGGTGTCAGAGACTTAATGGACCGGTCTCTGATATATAAAAAAAAAAAAAGGTTTTCCCCTCTGTGTAAAACTGGCATTATGGCTTTGTCTTTTCTACTTTTCTGGTGGTCAGCTTTATGTTGCTTGACACTCCACGACTGCTCAGCTCTTGTTTTAGCTGAAACAAAAATGGACAAACAGATCAACATTTCCTGAACAGTGCTGTTTTTAGCAAAGACAGTTATGGTGTGACTTACGTTCTCCAAAAAAATCAGAATGTTTTCATTGTCTGTTAGGTCTGAAAATGACGTAAGCCTCATTTGAAGTCCAATGACATCATCTGATGGAATACAGACACATCACATTAAACATGGCATAAAGTATGTTGAATTATACTATTAGCTATTTGCATTTTATGTGTGTATGCATATACAGAATTATCGAAGAGGCTATATGGATATTTTATATTTGATTAGTTTAAGGTGGGGATTGTCGTAACGTTGCGTTGCATTTTCTGTTAATTGCCATCACACAAAAATATGATAAACAAACCTATAATAAAACATACAGTACTCCTTCCTTATGTAACTCTTACCTTTTGAGACACAAAAGGCCCAACGACCTGGAACATTTATATTTGTGGAGTTCTTGAGATCTGGGAGGAAGTTGTTATCGGTTGACCCAGGAATAACAAAGTAGTTTGTGGAGCTTACTGTGTCATAGCCAGCCTATTTCAATCATTAGTATAAAATGATACACATAAAGAGGTGCTATATATATATATATATATATATGTGAGTATAGAATATGAATATGTTATTTCTATGATACAGAAGATGTGTTTCTTTTACCTCCACTGGATAGATCACTTCACAGTCACCATAATTCATCAGAATAAAGGAAAATTCACCATTTGAAATTAAGACCGCTTGAACAGTGATTGCCTGAAAAGTTTAGAAACACTGATTGTCATAGGAGTTCTAAAAATGTAAAGTTTTACTTCAAACATGGTCACACAGAAAACCAGCATGCTGCTTCCGAATGTGTCCTGAAATCCACCCTGAATTACTGACAAGCGCCATCACCCATCAGAAGAATCAAATGTTCCAATACACTTGTTCTAGTCCCGTGGAAACCAGGAAGTAATCAAGTTCACATAAACAATGTGAGAGTGATTCGGAGGTTGCATTTTACCCACTAAAATTCTATTTTTACTCCACAAATGGTTAGGTTTAGGGGTGGGTTTCAGTTAGGGAGAAGGGTTAAACAAAATTTCATTCCTGATAACTATATTACATCATTTAAAACTAAAACATAACTTGCTTTTGCCACCACCTTGTGGACGTTTCACCTCAACAACACTTCCAGCTTCGGTCACTAGGGGCAGTGATTAAAATATTGCACAGACCAATTTCAGCAGCTGAACTTTCAACCACTTTTTGCCAAATTCAAAGCGTGATCAGACTGAATATTTGACCTTATGCCTTAGGTCAAAACTATGTAGTTCAAGAGACATAACATTTTTTTATTTGAATAAAAAAAAAAAAATTTCAACCTTTCACATATTTTCTTAAAGAAAAGCAAAAATCTGGGTTACAGTGAGGCACTTACAATGGAAGTGAATGTGGCCAATCCCTAAATGATAAAATACTCACTGTTTCAAAAGTATAGCCACAAGACATAAACGATCTGCATGTTAACATGATTTTAGTGTGACAAAATCACTCATTAACTTTTTCTGTGTAAAGTTATAGCCAATTTTACAACTTCACTGCTATGGCAACACAATGCCGTAAACCCTGCGATTACAGTAAAAACAATGATTTAAACAACTTTGCAGCTCTAATAATTAGAGGTCGGATGTTACGTGTTTTTCAATGGCCTATCCTGATATCTAGAGAGCAGACTGGCCAATGGCTGATATAATAACTGATCCATAATGCAATTTGACAACAGCAAATCAGAAGTACAGAAAATTCCTAAAGTGAAAGAAACTCATTTTTAAAAAAATATTTACTCAAATTCAAAAAAGCAAACTTGAAATCAGAAATTGTTTACTATCCATTGACAAATCTATTGGTACATTTTGGAACTGACGCAAAAGGAAATTTAACATTCGGCTGTGCAAACACGATGTCGATAATTGCAAAATGGCCAAATATCGGCCGATTAATTGGTCTAGCCCTTATATTGGTCTATCACTACAAATAACACACTCTTACAATTTTAAATAAATGTTAACAAAATAATTGATATAAGTGCTTTTATACATTATAGGCTTCACATTTCTGCATTTAAACCCTCCAAAAGTTGGTCCCATTCTGGGTGCCTCAATGTAACCTCGATTTTTGATTTAAAGAAAAGGAGGGACCAATCAAAAGTATCTATTGTGGTAATCAAAATGATACCAGAAATGCTGTCTGTTGAGCTTGACTTGTATTGAACTCAGAATCTTTCTTTAAGCCTGAAGTCAAAATCATTTAGTCCATGCGACATAAAAAAACGAACTTACTTGGACTGAGTGATCACGAAAAGTATTCACATCCCAAGTTTCAACAAAATCCCAAGTTGCAACAAAGACCCAAGTAGCAGTGAAACTCAGGTCATGGAAATACTGGTTTATATCCTGAGAGGCACGAGTGAGCACACTTCCGGTCGTGTATTGCTGAAAAGAGATCATACCAATCCCGTAGTCATCAAGATCCGTCCAGAGAGGAGCAATTAAATCTTGACCGCTATAGGCAGGGAAGGGGAAAGGGTCAGCTTCTGGTATAGATTGGCTGAACGTAAGGAGTCCATTATTATTAACCTGTAATAAAAGAATACAGTCAAAAATGCACCAGACAAACTTGAAAACTGCCGAGTATATACTGGACAAAATAGTGAGCAATGCAATGATAAAAGTTTCAAACAGTAGTATGCTACATTATTGTCATATGACCTCATCATGTTGCATGTTTAATTCAGCAAATAGCATCCAGATATCAATTTGGAATAAAAATGTTTGTGTCTGTTAAAATATCTTAACTTCTGGGAGACTGATAAGAGTAAAAGAAAAAAAAATTAATGTCACAGTTGAAATATAGTGATTCATTCTTCACATTGGAAACATACAGCCATGTCTAGCATTGCATTGCGGGATGCAGAATTCTATGCAGTTTGGTCTGTTGCATACTGCACATATGGCAAATGAAGCGAGGTGCAAGCGTGGCCATTTTCCGCATGCCAATTTAGGGATTAACAGAAAGCAATTTAACACACCTAGATTTCTGTCAGAGAACAAGACTTATGTGGCCATAAAATGCATAAGCGTTGTATTTTAGGTGTTTGAAAAGTGTGCATGTCTGTATGTGCTCAAATGTGCCAGCGGAACCCAGCAGAATGACTTAATAGGGAAAACTTATCCAAGTGCATGTAAATGGGGGTAAAGAGAACACCAATTACACAGTGCATACAAACGCAGACATCTCTTTCATGTCTGAAGCAGCTTTCTCGCAATAAACAGCTTTCCGGTGTCCATGTAAATGTTCGATCTGCGCAGAAGTTATTACTCCACCCCCTGCGTCAAGTCATCAGTGACAGCTACGGTATACAGGTGCATCTCAATAAATCAGAATGTCGTGGAAAAGTTCATTTATTTCAGTAATTCAACTCAAATTGTGAAACTAGTGTATTAAATAAATTCAGTGCACACAGACTGAAGTAGTTTAAGTCTTTGGTTCTTTTAATTGTGATGATTTTGGCTCACATTTAACAAAAACCCACCATAAAATTAGAATATGGTGGCATGCCAATCAGCTAATCAACTCAAAACACCTGCAAAGGTTTCCTGAGCCTTCAAAATGGTCTCTCAGTTTGGTTCACTAGGCTACACAATCATGGGGAAGACTGCTGATCTGACAGTTGTCCAGAAGACAATCATTGACACCCTTCACAAGGAGGGTAAGCCACAAACATTCATTGCCAAAGAAGCTGGCTGTTCACAGAGTGCTGTATCCAAGCATGTTAACAGAAAGTTGAGTGGAAGGAAAAAGTGTGGAAGAAAAAGATGCACAACCAACCAAGAGAACCGCAGCCTTATGATTGTCAAGCAAAATCGATTCAAGAATTTGGGTGAACTTCACAAGGAATGGACTGAGGCTGGGGTCAAGGCATCAAGAGCCACCACACACAGACATGTCAAGGAATTTGGCTACAGTTGTTGTATTCCTCTTGTTAAGCCACTCCTGAACCACAGACAACGTCAGAGGCGTCTTACCTGGGCTAAGGAGAAGAAGAACTGGACTGTTGCCCAGTGGTCCAAAGTCCTCTTTTCAGATGAGAGCAAGTATTGTATTTCATTTGGAAACTAAGGTCCTAGAGTCTGGAGGAAGGGTGGAGAAGCTCATAGCCCAAGTTGCTTGAAGTCCAGTGTTAAGTTTCCACAGTCTGTGATGATTTGGGGTGCAATGTCATCTGCTGGTGTTGGTCCATTGTGTTTTTTGAAAACCAAAGTCACTGCACCCGTTTACCAAGAAATTTTGGAACACTTCATGCTTCCTTCTGCTGACCAGCTTTTTAAAGATGCTGATTTCATTTTCCAGCAGGATTTGGCACCTGCCCACACTGCCAAAAGCACCAAAAGTTGGTTAAATGACCATGGTGTTGGTGTGCTTGACTGGCCAGCAAACTCACCAGACCTGAACCCCATAGAGAATCTATGGGGTATTGTCAAGAGGAAAATGAGAAACAAGAGACTAAAAAATGCAGATGAGCTGAAGGCCACTGTCAAAGAAACCTGGGCTTCCATACCACCTCGGCAGTGCCACAAACTGATCACCTCCATGCCACGCCAAATTGAGGCAGTAATTAAAGCAAAAGGAGCCCCTACCAAGTATTGAGTACATATACAGTAAATGAACACACTTTCCAGAAGGCCAACAATTCACTAAAAATGTTTTTTTCATTGGTCTTATGATGTATTCTAATTTTTTGAGATAGTGAATTGGTGGGTTTTTGTTAAATGTGAGCCAAAATCATCACAATCAAAAGAACCAAAGACTTAAACTACTTCAGTCTGTGTGCACTGAATTTAATACACGAGTTTCACAATTTGAGTTGAATTACTGAAATAAATGAACTTTTCCACGACATTCTAATTTATTGAGATGCACCTGTATATTGTTGAACCAACGTGGTTCAAATGATGGATGTGCAACATAGTTACTAAGGTTTTGGGAAACAGTCGTGACTAACTAATTTCTCCAACGAGGCATCATACTATGGTAGTTAAGCAGACTTAGACTTTAAAATCAGACTTAGACTTTAAAAATTAAAATGAATTCTCACATATAGCTGGTTGTATGTGCGCCCAAAGAACAGAAATGGACTGGATAGACTGACATAGTAGGAGCTTTCGTCACCAGCAATAACATATGTTGTATCTCCTGCCGTAGAGCCAAATGGATAGAATATCTCTGGTGCTGGTGAAGGAGTGAACACAAACAATTTCAAGTTTTGTTAAAGACACTTTCATTTCCCACTTATTATTATTTATGATATGAATGTTCACATCAGATTATTCAGATTATGTGAGAAAAATAAAACTGGTTCCAGTGTCTATAATCAGCTACCTGTCCATGACCGTGCTATTTCACTGTCCACTTTGAAGGCCCAACGGCCTGAAACATTTACATTACTCAAGTACATGAGATTCGGGATGGAGTTGCCATTTGTTGACTCAGGAATTACAAAGTAGTCTGTGGAGTTTGCTGTGTCATAGCCAGCCTATTAAAACCATTAAAATAAAATTATTGAGATGGAACAGAGTATATAATATGAATATTTTGTTTCTATTACACAGAAGATATTTTTCGTTCACCTCCACTTGAAAACCTATTGTACTACAGTCACCATAATTCATCAGAATAAAGGAAAATTCACCATCTGAAATTAAAACCCCTTGAACTGTGATTGCCTGAAAAGAGTAGAAACATTGTCATAGCAGTTCTGAAAATATCATACATACAGTACATACACAGTTTTTAACTTTATGCCTAAGTCAGAACTGTTTAATTCAGGATACATAAAAACTGACTTACTGAGCCTGAGTGATTACGAAAAGAATTCACATCCCAAGTTGCAACAAAGTCCCAAGTTGCAACAAAGACCCAAGTAGCATTAAAAGCCAGATCAGGGAAATACTGGTTTACATCCTGAGTGGCGTGAGTGAGTACACTTCCACTTGTGTATTGTTGATATGATAACACACCAATCCCATAGTCATCAAATTCAGTCCAAAGAGGAGCAATGAAATCTAGACCGCTATTGGCCGGGATGCGGAAAGGGTTAGCTTCTGTAATAGGTTGGCTGAACGTGAGGAGTCCATTATTATTAACCTGTAATAAGAAAAAACATCCAAAATGCGCCAGACAAACAGCAAATAATGGCTTTGTTTAGAATGGAAAACTAGCTTACTGTTTACTGAATACATCTCATACATATATATTGTATATTGACATTTTTCAATAGTGAGTAGGAAACATTGTTGTCATATGACCTTAACATGATGCATGTTTAATTTAGCGACTGGCATCCAGTTATTATATTAGAAATAAAAACTTGTGTTTGTAAAAATATCTTAATATTTGGGAGTCTGATATAACAGAGTCAAAAAATGTTATAGTTATTCATTCATCACACTGGAAATAGACGGTAAATTCAAGCACATTGCATTGCAGGATGTAGTTTTCTACACAGTGTGCTCTGCTGCCTAATGCACATTTTTTGAAAATGTAGTTGGTCATCCAGGTATTCCAAGAGTGCATAAAATGTGCATACTGTCCACAGTACACAGTACATACTAGATACTGCAGTAATAGTAAGAATAGTATGATGATATTCTGAGCAAATTGGCTTGTAAATCACAGTTACTTATCATAAGTAATGAATAAACTGAATTCTCACATAAAGCTGATAGTATGTGTGCCCAAAGAACTTAAATGGACTGGATAGGCCAACATTGTAGGAGCTTTCATCACCAACAACAAAATATTCTAAATCTCCTGCCGTTGAGCCAAATGGATAGAATGTCTCTGGAGCTGGTGAAAGAGCAAACGCAAACATTAGCAAGCATTGATAAAGATGCTTGCATTTCTCACTTATTTATTATTATTCATGATATGAATGTTCACTTCAGATTATTTATTTAGGGTTTAGGAATAGCAAAACTGGTTCAGTGTCTGTAATCAGCTACCTGTCCATTGTCTTCCTGTTGTACTGTCCACCCTGAAGGCCCAACGGCCTGGAACATTTACATTGGTGGAGTCCTTGAGATTTGGGAGGGAGTTGCCATCGGTTGACCCAGGAATTACAAAGTAGTCTGTGGAGTTTATTGTGCAATAGCCAGCCTATTTAAACAATTAAAATTAAATGAGGCACATATAGAGATGCTATAGAGTATAGAAAATTAATATTTTGTTCCTATGATGCAAAAAATGCATTTCTTTTACCTCCACTGGAAAATTTGTCACACCACAGTCACCATAATTCAGCAGAATAAAGGAAAATGCACTGTCTGAAATTAAAACCGTTTGAACAGTGATTGCCTGAAAAGATTAGAAACATTGATTGTCATAGCAGTTCTGAGAATATCACATTTGACTCTACATAGTATTTGACCTTATGGCTGAAGTCAGCAGGCTGGTATTGATACAGATTTCCCAGTTTGATTCAGATTGACAAGTTCTCAACTTCGATTACAATACATACTTGTACAGTATATTTCAGTTATAATGTTTATTTTGCATACAAATGAGAGAAGTTAGCTCTAAGCAACATAACGAAAAAATGAGGCAAATTTTACAAAAGATATTATTATTTTTAGCTTTTCATCATTTTGGTCATATTTTAGCTTTATGAAAATCTGATGACTTGAAATCAGCCTGAACTCACAGTGAAATCGGAAAGATTAAACCGACTTTTCTTTCGTCAGTGTAGGTATATGTTGACCGAAATTTCGAAACACTGCCCCCAGTGGCCAAAGCGGTAAGTGTTGTAGGGCATATGGGCACGTGTGTGCTCCATTTATGTCCAGGAGAGGTCGCCAAAAGTTAGTAGTGAAGCAAGTTGTTATCAGCTTTACAGGACGTTATGCAATGAAGAGAAAAGCATATATTTATAGATTCTATTCCCCAACCCAAACCTTACCTTAATCATTAGTGGAGTGAAAAATTAATGTTAGAGGGAAAAGTGAAACCTCCAAATCATGCTCACAATTGATTATTCAAACATGGTTACTGTCTGGCTTTGAACCCTAGTCTCCTACACAGCTGACGCAATGTGCTGCCAATTACACCAGGTAAACACATTAAAACCACTGCAAACATGTCTGATAAGAATGCTGCATGTCAGCGCATTGGCACACAGTTGCCGATCCTAGGGTACCGAAACTATCAGAAAAATCATGCCGACTTCACGTGTGATCATGTTGTTGAAATTGCATATACTAAATTGTATATACAGTATGTACACTACCGTTCAAAGTTTAGGGTCACTTACTCATTATTTATTTTTTATTTTGATCACATTTTAGAATAATAGTAAAGTCATCACAACTATGGAATAATAGAAATGGAAATTTGGGAATTATGTTGTGACTAAAAAAAATTAAAAATAAATCAAAACTGTGTTATATTTTAGCATCTTCACCCTTTGCCTAGATTTTGCAGAAATGTACTCTTGACATTTTCTCAACCAACTTCTTGAGGTATCACCCTGAGATGCTTTTTAAACAGTATTGAAGGAGTTCCCATCTATATGCTGGGCACTTAGTGGCTGCTTTGCTTAATTATTCGGTCCAAGTCATCCATTTCAAAAACTTTTTTTTTTTTAAATACAATTTTAATTTTGTAATTAAATTAATTAATATGTTGGCACAATTATATTTTTGTCTACAAAACTAATTTCTAACATTTAAGCATACGCCTTCAGATCAAAAGATTTTTAAGATCATGAGAAACATTTCAGACAAGTGACCCCAAACTTTTGAACGGTAGTGTATATGCATCTACTGTATATATATAACCAGTAATGTACCTTTAAGAGTTCAGTTAGCATCTCCGTGTTTTGGTTGAGTGCATACACATGAGGGAGGACAGCATCTTTACCGCATCCGTGCTATGTGTTATTAGAATTAAATATTTCTATTTATGTTGTTTTTCATCGACAACTGATTGTAAAGAACAGAAAGGGTATTAAAAGAGACATTTTTCAATGACAAATGGATTGCGTGGATCTCGTCTTTGGACACACAGTAAATGAAACGATTCAAACCACACTTTTAATCTTAGCACGCAGTGAAAGGATCTTGTTGCTGAACTTCTTCACCAATAAACTACTCAATTACTAGTAAATTAAATCTGAGAAATTACCAGCCAGTAGCTAATCACATTTTTAATCGCATAGCGCAGAATTTGGTTATATATACGAGTGATTTACTCATATTGTAGGAGCTTGCTGCATCTATATTCTTACTCAGTCTTAGAAGTCAAAACAGTGACTGAAAAAAAACGTACTGGGCCTGAATGAGCTTTAAAGGTATTTGCGTCCCAAGTTTGAACAAAGTCCCAAGTTGCAACAAAGACCCAAGTAGCACTGAAGCTCAGATCAGGGAAATACTGGTTTATATCCTGAGTGGCCCGAGTGAGTACACTTCCATTTGTGTACTGATTATATGAGAAAACCCCAAGCCCATAGCCATCAAGTTCTGTCCATAGAGGAGCAATTAAATCTCCATTTCCATGGGTGGGAAAGGGGTAAGGGTTAGCTTCTGGTAATTCTTGGTTGAACGTAAGGAGTCCATTGTTATTAACCTGTAATTAAGGGGACAAAAAAAAAACAAAAAAAAAATGTCAGAATACATTTGAAAAAAAGAAAAACAAACAAAAGCAGGTAAGAATGGCTATGTTTGGAATGTTTAGAATGATATTCTGAACATTCAGTACTGCCTTGTAAATTACAGAGGATTATCATCATTCTCTTTATAAAGCATTTGTCATTCAGATTTAGACTTTAAAAATGGAACTGATTTCTCACATATATCTGGTTGTATGTGCGCCCAAAGAACTTAAATGGACTGGATAGGACAACATTAGAGAAGTCATCAAATACACCATTGACGGATATTTGTGTATCTCCTGCCGTTGAGCCAAATGGATAGAATATCGCTGGTGCTGGTGAGAGAATGAACACAAACACTTGCAAGCTTTGATTTAGATGCTTGCATTTCTCAACTTATTATCATGATATGACTATTCACTACAGATTATTCATTTAGGTTGTGAGAAAAGAAAAGTAGTTCCATGGTCTTTAATCAGTTACCTGCCCATGGCTGTACAGTTGTTGTTGTTTGTGGAATGCCTGTTAAATAAAATAAGAGCTTTTACTTACAAAGCCCTTAGGTAAAGTACATAAAACATTGGTTGAATAGATTTATGATATTTGACTTGCTTAATGTGGAGATTGCATTATATTATAAAACGAAACATTCTGTAATATTCTGCATGTGCGCCGAGAGAACATAAATGACTTGATAGGACAACAGAAAAGTAACTTTCATCAAGAAAAGGTAAATATTCTATCTAAATAGAAAGAATAACTCTGGTGCTGATGAGAGAATGAAAACTAACATTTACAGGCTTTGATAAAGATGCTTGCATTTCCCACTTTATTATTATGAAATTAATGTTCACTTCAGATTATTCATTTAGGTTGTAAGAAAAGCTAAATTAGTTCCAGGGTCTGTAATCAGTTACCTGTTGTTGGATATGTAGTTGTTTGTGGAATTGCTGCTAAAGAAAAAGAGAGAGTTTCATTTTCTAAAACACTCTTGTAAAGTACATAAAACATTGGTTGAATAGATTTATGATATTTGACCTGCGAAATGTGGATATTGCATTATGTTATAAAATTAAACATTCTGTAACATTCTGCATGTGTGCCGAGAGAACATAAATGACTTGATAGGACAACAAAAAAGTAACTTTCATCAAGAAAAGGTAAATATTCTATCTAAATAGAAAGAATAACTCTGGTGCTGATGAGAGAATGAAAACTAACATTTACAGGCTTTGATAAAGATGCTTGCATTTCCCACTTTATTATTATGAAATTAATGTTCACTTCAGAATATTCATTAAGGTTGTGAGAAAAGCTAAATTAGTTCCAGTGTCTGTAATCAGTTACCTGTTGTTGGATATGTAGTTGTTTGTGGAATGCCTGTTAAAGAAAAAGAGTTTCATATTCTAAAACACTCCCATAAAACATTGGTTGAATAGATTTAGGATATTTGACCTGCGAAATGTTGAGATTGCATGATGGGGGTTTTTGAGTCACAGATACAATGAAAAGAAATTGACTTTGCATCTAAATAAAACACGTTAACAATTTCATACTGAACAATGTTGCTGATTTGCGAGTTCACAGCATGCATATGAATATATACATTTTTTTTTCTTTTTTTTTTTTTTTTTTGCTGTTTTCGACTTCATTTTTGGTGTTACTGTTGTTTTTTTTAAATTATTTATTTATTTGTTAAGAGCTCATCTTTTAACTTTAACTAATGAGGTTATTTATTTATTTATGTATTTATTTTTTTTGGGGGGGGGGGGGGGGGTTTCCCCTTTTTCACCCAGTTTGGAATGCCCAATTCCCAATGTGCTTTTAAGTCCTCGTGGTCGCGTAGTGGTTTGCCTCAATCCAGGTGGCGGAGGAAGAATCCCAGCTGCCTCTGCGTCTGAGACCGTCAACTCGTGCATCTTATCACGTGGCTTCTTGAGCGCGTTGCCACGGAGCAATAGCACGTATGGAGGCTTCACGCCATCCACCGCGGCATCCACGCTCAACTCACCACGTGCCCCACTGAGAATGAACCACATTATAGCGACCACGAGGAGGTTACCCCATGTGACTCTACCCTCCCTTGCAACCGGGCCAATTTAGTTGCTTAGGAGACCTGGCTGGAGTCACTCAGCACGCCCTGGGATTCGAACTAGCGAACTCCAGGGGTGGTAGCCAGCGTCTATTTACTACTGAGCTACCAGGCCCCCACTGATGAGGTTAGTTGATTAGCACCATTATTGAGGTTTGTGTGTTACGGGCTTGAGCTCTATTGTGTGTCTATGTAAAAAAAATTTACATACTGCCCTGCCTTGCAAGACATACCTCTCTTCAGAGGCAAAGATTGCAATTAACTTTATATAAAAGTAATTGAAATGGTGACAAAATGATAGTTCTTGTTTTGTGAATTGATAGTTGACAGAAGAAGAAATGAACAGTTATCTCAACAGTAATTTTTGCATTTAGTGAACAAACAAATTCACATTTACTAAACAATGTTACTGAGGACAATTATTAAGGCAGTTTTTGAGAAAAGTAATAAATCTCTTGCAGCCTGTTGCCATGATATTTGGAGTTTTCACAACATTTAATTTTTTACAGTGTAGTTTATTGATATTTGAAATGCTCAATGCATATATTCCATAATGCTATAAAACAAAACATTCTTTATCATTCTATTTTTTTTCCCTGACTTTTCCAGGTATGATAAAACATAGGCTACTGGTCATGGTCAAGGGTTGGTAGAGTGGCCAAAAACTGTACTCAAGAACTAGGGGAAGTGTTTGTTTTTTGTTTAGTTTATCAATTTTCCTGTGTTGAGCAAATTATCACACCATTTATATTTTTGTCTTTAGCATATTTTTGGAAAATAATTATGAATACAAAAATAATTGTATCAAATTTGATGAATTATTATAAAGCATAATATTTTGATATATTATCAGGCCTATTCCATTGAAAAAAAAAAGTGTAATTAATTTGTTTACTTAAGCATTAAAATGTAACAGAGGGCTAAAAAAAAAAAGAAAAACTGAGATTCTAAAAGCCTTGACGAATGACATTTTCCCCCTATGTTGATGTATTTCCCATTGAAACAGGATTTTATTTAATTTTTTTTTTTAAATGGCAGATTGCTTTTAGTTAATGTCACTGCCATGAACCATGATCTGTGACTTGCTATAGTCGGTGGCAGAAGATAGTAGGAGGGAACATTATTCAGAGGCCTAAGAAATTTGATTTTTTTCACATGAAAAGAAAGATTTTTTTTTTATTATTATTATTTAAAATGTGTTTGTCTGCTAAAAGTTCATTTTGTGTCCTACTTTTTAACTTGTAGAAGTGGCCTAAACTGACACATAGATGCCTCAAAACTTTTCAAAAACAGATAATTCTGATTCAAAAGCCTTTACCTGTCGTTGATGATTGTGCCCTGGCTGTTAAAGAAAAATACAGATGACTACATTATGAAACACATCCATATTTATTTAATTTTTCCACTATCTTTGCCATTTTAATGACACAGTATTATATAATGATATTCATATAACAAGAACTTACCCAGTGACAGGGCTGAAATTATTGTGAACACCAGCAAACGTTTAGAAACTGGAGGTTTTCTCATGATTGCTAAAGTAGATGAAGTCAGAGAAGAAAGGAGTTCTTTCTACTTTTTTTCTTGACAGCACAATCTACAGTATATTATTACTCCTAGCTGCTACATTGCTTAGCAACCGAAAACAGCCCAGAACTTGGTTACTGTGGTCTTATTACAGAAGCATTGTAATTCTACAAGCCGATCTTCCCCTTTATTAAGATAGCAAGAATTTCCATTTAACTTGTCAGCTCTTAACTTTAGATTTCATTTAGGAAGTTACTATAGAATTTTAATAATTATTATAATTATTATTATTTGCATGTTTTATATTGAACACTGGTGTCTTGTATTGCACTTGCTGCTGTTTTATTTAAGCAATAAGCTACCTGAGTGATGTCTCTTGAACTTTTAACCATAGTAAAATATAAAAATATACATTTCTTATTATGTAACGTTGTTACTGTATGTTCAGTCCTTTACACAAAGTAGGATAAATTGTGAAATTTAATATCCTTTATCTTATGGAATGAATCCTTAAAATGAAAGATTTATAAATATAAATATTAAACTTACCTCAGACAGATTCACCCAGCCAGCTTACTCTTCAACCTGTACTGTGGATAAATTTGCCAAGCAGGAAGCTTTCGCTATTATTACTGTAACACGTCAGCGATATGTGTGAAGGGCAGAACACATTCAGGAAGAAAACATATATCTAACAAGCAAGTACAACCCCCCCAATATTTATACCATGATCAATGGCAACATGTAAATGCCCTGTTTTGTATTTTAGTTAGTTTTGGTGTCATGGAAATGTACTTTAATTTAGTTTCAGTTTTTCCCATTATGCTAGTTTAATTGTCATTTCAGGCAGTGAAAATGTTTTCATTTAGTTTCAGATTTTGTCAAACCACAAATAGCCTATAATCTAGAGTTTTAGAGCTCTTGAATTTTCACACAATGTTGCAGTGTCAAAGTAATAGTAGTTTTAAGATCTATGTTTATACAACAAATTCCAAATTGATAAAATTGCACATACCGAAGATTCCTTTCTCAGAACTGTTGTGACAGATGCATTGCCACTTCTTGTTTAACTGAATATTTCAGCTGGAATTTCTGTTGAAAGAGTAATTATAAAAATACTCAATGCGAGTGAGAAAAAGAGAGAAGAAAAGAGTGACATTGATGACTTATCAGAGAATATGAAATCAATCTAAAAGTAGCACTTAGCTTAGCCTATATTTCTCAGCAGTTGAAAAATATAATTCATGAATAATTATGGCACATATGAGATACTGGTTTAAATAACGTAGCATATTAAACATCACTAACAACTGGCTTCCAATGCACTGACGTAGAATATAGCTCAACAGCCTGGTTCCGGAAGTAAAAATCCCATTATATTTTTTTCATAGACATGGAAATTGATTTTCAATGATAGCTTATAAATGTTTCAAGACAGACCTACCTTGAGCTCTGTGGTTGTTTATCGATGGTATGCTTCTTTTGAGCCATCCATCTGCGTTATTTCAACTTTATTGTTTAAATAGCATGTTTGATAGCAAAATTCCTGGAAAACAACTACATTACCCATGGCACAGCAGAGAACACTTCACCAATCAGAGAACTGCAACAAAAAAAGCCCTCAAAATTTGCCTCGGAGCGACTGCCCACTCCCCTGACTCACTATGAGTGACGTAATCGAGTCGGTCTCCCTTTAACCTTAAATTACTTATCTTATAGTACGTATCGGAAGATTTCGCAATAAACATAAAATATATTGTTTTTATACATATAATCAACAACCTAAAATCAGCAGTTTAATATATTCCCACTGTTTTGTATTCAATTACATAATTCGCAATGCTTCATGGGATTGTAAAAAGGGATTGTTAAAGACGGTAACAGCCTTGTACGTTTGTCTTTTTGTCCGATTTTCAAATATTTTTTGCCTCAAAGCAAAGTTTGTGATGTTGTGATTCACCTCGGAATTCTGAAACCTTTGAATTCTATCAGATGAGCAGGTAAGAATTGTGATTTTATGAAAGGGTTAATGTTTCTGAATGAAACCTATTTCTGAATATTTGCTAAGATGCACAGTGTACAAATATGTAAAGGTAACTATGTATAGGATTTTCTATTTGTCTGTACATTAAATTGAACTGGTATTATGCCCTGTGTAATGTGTTGTAATGAAACATAATAATTTGATCATAAATGCTTGGAGACTCTTTATGTAGTACAAGGATGCGGTGAAAACTGACAAGGTAAGGTATTGGCCTATACTATAAATGTTACTGATGCACTCAATTATAGCATAAGGATATGTTTGCGTTATTTCCCAATGTCAGTACTAACTCAGATAAATGAATAGAGAAGCAGAGGGAAATTGAACAGTGACACTAGATGTTATGAATGTATTGAAAAAATCACATTTTAGCCACTTAATAAAATGCCTGTATTTAAATGTTTCAGTGATTGTTACAGACAAACAGCAGCAGGTGTTATAACAGATACTATTCAGTTTATGAAGGCACAATGAGTGGGTAAACGTGTTCATATACATGTATTTATTCATGTATTTGACATGCGTAAGATTGTTCTTAGCAAATGGGGCTGTAGATGAAGTACAGATTTATATTTAATCTCAGGATGATTGTGGAATTTCACTTTCATTTTACACATATTTAGACTACTTTTAAATTGTGTTGCATTGTCAGAGAGGCTGAACTGGTTCTAACTTAAAGGTCTATAATTACCTGAATGTCCCTTTGTTATCCTGCCTGTTAAAGAAATAAAGATGATTAAATTCTAAATCACATCCAAAAAGATTAGTTTGTTATTGTCATTGCCATATTAAGAGTGCTATTCAAACAAATGGAAAATACAAACTCATTCAGTAACAGGACTGGTGTTAGCCAGAGATAAAGCCAACATGTCGGGTGTCCTTTTGCTGTAATCAGAGAGAAAAAAAAAACTTTTTCGTTCTCATATTGTCATATAGAGTCACTAAAAGTGGATTTTTTTTAAACTGAAACTGAAGTTATTCAGAAGCTGTAAAGCTCATCAACTTCAGCTTATAATCAATGTGAAAATATTCACACTACGTACTGTACTATGTAATGCATTTAACTGATTACTTCATTACACATGTAAGAGAATGAAGCCAGTTACCCAACGCAAACTTAAACAAAGGTAAAAATTTAGATTCTTAACTCAGACATGGATAAATGGGGTAAATTTACTTCATTATAAAAATTCTCTTTGGTGAAAAGCTTGTCATTCAAAATCTGAAACAGACTGGTTGTCATTTAGACAGCATAGAAATAAATGTACCCAAGCCATTAGCAAGGCTAAATCAGAGTATTTTAAGAAGCAATTTTCTTCTTGTTCATCTAATCAAAGAACATTCTGGATCACTGTTAGGGAGCCAGAAAATTAGTCCTCTTTGTCACAGCCTTGCAGGCACCCTCAACACTTAAATATGAGGATGCAGTTGTTACAGACAAATAAATGTTTGTAGGTCTTTTTAACAGGGATTTCATGAAATCAAGTAATTTATTTGAAAACACTGTTTCTATGCAATCCTCAGCAACATCAGTTCGTGGATCTAAAGGCATAAAAGGGTGTAGTCAACAAAAGTTTGATTTCTTTTGCTTTCAATTACTCATTGCAACCTGTAAAGGAGTTTCAGGTGCAAAATTGGATAAAACTTAACCCTAAAAAAACAGCAGGATCAAGTCAAGTCATTATTATTTGTATAGCACTTTTCACATCACACATCATTTCAAAGCAGCTTTACAGGAAATCATGCATCACATTAAAAAAAAAAGAAGAAAAAAAAAAAAGAAAACCGTAATATCTATAATGTCTCACAGTGATCATTGTGTAGTTTGACTAAATATGATTGTAAAATGTGTATAGATATTAAATAATTAAATAATAATTGTGTTTAGAACCCCTGTGAGCAAGCTGAAGGCCACTGTGGCAAGGATCCCAAAACTAGCATGAATATAATGCCAATATTAATTATTTATGTGAAGTGCAAATCATGGTTTTAGATTTGTCAATTAAGTTAGCATTAAGGTCCAGTGTTTTAAAAATAAAAATATATGATTTTTATATGAACTGTAAGATTAATGACTAATGTCTTTGAAGTCCAGCCTGGATTAACTGCAGAAGTTTACATAGATGCATTGTCCTTTGTTAGTTGGCTGATGAAGGCTTTTGTTGGCAGTTAAATGATAGTCTATGTATTCCATTTCAAGAGTGTAGTCCATCAATGGACAAAGGTGATGCAGGCAGAGATAAATGATGAGGTGCATCACAGTTCAACCTGCAGGTCATTTCGGTGAGGTTCATCCTAAATCTAAGGTTCAGGCAGTGGCATATGAAGTATCCCATGTCTTACAGTTGGAGTTGGCATCAGTTTATCCTCGGAAGTCAAAAAACTGTCTGTCTAGCACCGGCTGTATCGTCATCTCTCAGCGACACGTAACAGTGGAGTCTGACACCAAGCAGGAACGGAGTTGGATTTGGCAGGCTCTGGTAACCTCGGGATATGAATCCAGAAGTTGAAACATGGAAACAAATATAATGATATTAGCGTAGATGCCATTCAATTTTATGCAGATTTATAGATCATGATGGATGTTTCTGTTTCCGGCAGACCTAACTAAACAGCCTAATTGTGAGTTGAAGGACAAATTAGGTGTATGCCTGGCTAAATAGATGAGTCTTTACTCTAGACTTAAACTGAGTGAGTGTGTCTGCATCCCGAACAGTGTTAGGAAGACTATTCCATAGTATAAGAGCCAAGTAGGAAAAGGATCTACCTCCTTTTGTGGATTTTGATATTCTTGGAATTATTAACAAGCCAGAATTTTGTGATCATAATGAACGTGATGGAATATAGCATGTCAGAAGGTCACTTAAGTACTGTGGAGCTAGACCATTCATAGCTTTGTATGTAGTTAAAAGAATTTTAAAATTAATACGAAATTTAACAGGTAGCCAATGTAACAACGATAAAATTGGGCTAATATGATCATATTTTTTAGTGCTAGTCAGCACACTGGCAGCTGCATTTTGAACCAACTGAAGTTTATTTATTGAACTTGCTGGACATCTTCCCAGTAATGCATTACAATAATCTAGTCTTGAGGTCATGAATGCATGAATTAATTTTTCGGCATCAGCAACCGAGATCGTGTCATAATGTGTCGGAATTTAGCAATATTTATCAGGTGTATGAATGCTGTTCTACAAACACTGGAAATGTGATTTTCAAAGGACAGATTGGTATCAAATATAACACCTAAGTTCTTTGCTGAAGAAGACGATGTAACAGTACATCCATCGAGAGTCAAATTATATTTTAGCACCTTATTTTTAGAGGTTTTTGGACCAATCATTAGTATCTCTGTTTTGTCAGAATTGAGTAGAAGGACATTTCTGGCCATACAATCTTTGATTTCACTGATAAACTCTGCTAATTTGAAGAATTTTCATTGGGTTTAGAAGAAATATAAAGTTGGGTATCGTCGGCATAACAGTGGAAACTTATTTCATTATTCCTGATAATATCTCCCAGGGGAAGCATGTATAAGGAGAAAAGCAGAGGTCCTAAAGCTGATCCCTGTGGCAGTCCATACTTAACTTTTGTTTGATTTGACATTTCCTCGTTTACACATACAAAGTGGTAGCGGTCTGATAAACAGGATCTAAACCACGCTAATGCAAGTCCACTAATACCAACATAATTCTCCAGCCTATTCAAGAGAATGCCGTGATCTATCAAGTCAAAGGTAGCACTAAGATCCAAAAGCACTAGAAGAGAAATGCAGCCGCAATCAGGTGATAAGAGCAAGTCATTTTTAACTCTGATAAGGGCAGTCTCTGTACTGTGATGGGGTACCATTTCTCTGTAGAAATAAACATAGTTGGGAGGACACTACCTTTTCTATAAATGGTAGATTTGAAGTCCATCTGTAATTAGCCAATTCTCCAGGATCAAACTGTGGTTTCTTAATAAGCGGCTTGATAACTGCCATTTTAAAGTTTCTTGGGACATGTCCTAAGGATAGCGAGGAGTGAATAATATTAAGAAGAGTTTCTGAGATTACTGGGAATACCTATTTTAAGAGCTTAGCTGGTATTGGATCTAACATACATGTTGTGGCTTTTGATTTTTTAATATGTTTTGTTAGCTCTTCATGACCTATGACAGCGAAGGATTGAAGTTGCTTGTGAGCAAAATTATGAGACACTGCTTTCTGAGGTGCTGTGACAATTGATTGCATAGTTCCAATTTTATTTCTGATTATTTCAATTTGATCAGTTAAGAAATTCATGAAGCCATTACTATTGTGCTGCAATGGAATATCTGGTTCAATCGATGCTTTATTCCTAACCAATTTAGCCACAGTACTGAATAAACACCTAGGATTGTTGTGGTTAGTTTCTATGCGTTTGCTAAAATACGCTGATCTAGCAGCTTTTAGGGCCTGTTTGTAGCTACAGACACTATCCTTCCATGCACCACAAAATACCTCTAATTTTGTATTCTTCCACTTGTGCTCCATTTTCTGAGCTGCTCTCTTGAGAGCATGAGTGTAGTCATTGTACACAAAAGGGGGGTGACTCTATCAAGAGTGCTAGAGAAGACTATATTTATATTTTCTGTTATTACATCAAGTTCTTCTAGACTTTTTTGCTTACTGAGAATGTGAGACAATTCTGGACGATTATTAGTGAAGCTATCTTTAGTGGTTGAAAGAATAGTTCTACCTGAACGATAGCGTAGTGTAGAATGAGTGAATGATTGCTGATCGCAACAAATGTGAATGTGAAGTCACCAACAATTAAAGCTCTATCTGCATTAACTACTAGATCAGATAGAAAATTTGCAAATTCACCAAGGAAACCAGAGTAAAGCCCGGGTGATCTATATACTGTAGCAAGTGCAAAAGACAACAGAGATTTTTCAGTTTATATCTGACGGTGTCATATTAAGCATTATTAGTTCAAAAGCCTTAAACTTATATTCTGTCCTCTAAGAAATACCAAAAACTTCACTGTAAAGTGTAGCAACACTTCCTACTCGACCCTTCAGATGAGGCTCATTTTTATAACAATAACCTGGGGTAGTAGATTCATTTAAACTAATATATTAATCTGGTTTAAGCCAGGTTTCAGTCAAAATCTGTAATAATTTAATTTGCAATTAGTGCTTTGGTAGAAAGAGATCTAATGTTTAGTAGCCCTACCTTTATATGATGTTTATCTTCAATTTTTTTATTTTGTTTCAAGTTTGACCTTAATAAAAAAAAATTCTGAATTATTTAGTGAGAGTTTTGTGTTTGGTAGTTCGGGGAACAGACACAGTCTCTATATGATATCTAGGTAATACAGTCTCTATGTGTTGTAGTTTATGTGACCTATGTGACATCTCAAGGCAGCTAGCAGAGGTTCGGATTAACCAGTTTGTCTGCTTCCTGACCTGGGCCCCAGTTAGTCAAATACTATCATTATTAAATTGCCAAATTACTAGAGAGGAGAACTTACCTTCCCTGGAGGGATGGAGTCTGTCTCTCTTTAGCAGGTCAGATCTACCCCAAAAACTCTTCCAATTGTCTATAAATCCTATGCTATTCTCCAGACACCACTCAGAAATCCAGCAGTTTAGTGACACGAATCTACTATAAACCTCATCACCACGACGAGTTCACACACCTCTTTAACATTATCTCTAGTGATCTCTGACTGGTGAAGCCAGACATCATTAGTGCCGACATGAATAACAATTTTAGAAAATCTACATTTAGCATTAGCCAGCACTTGTAAATTTGATCTGATGTCAGGCGACCCCAAAATGCATTTAACAATGTTGGCTGGAGTCTTTATTTCCACATTCCTTACAATAGAATCACCAATTATTAGCGCTCTTTCAACTTGATTCTCAGTGGTGTATCACTGAGTGGGGAGAATCGATTGGAAACCCTAACAGGAATGGGAGAGTGGTGTCACTTTGCTGAGCAAGAAAGCCGCCAAGACGTCACCCAGTCGCCCTGCTGTGGGGGCTCTAGAGCCGGAACCAAAGTGTGTGTGTTACTCGCAGTTCTACCTGCATCCAAAACAGTATCTACTTGCTTCTCTTTTTCACTAACTTCCACTAGTGTTCAGATGTGTGCCTATAGCTCATTAAACTTCTCTGTCAGCCTGACTAATTCATTACATCTATCACATGTGAATTCCTCACTGTTGATGGAAGAAGCTATAGTAAACATGTGGCATGTAATTCAGGAAGCAGTAACATGAGCGGATGTCATGACTTACCCCAATTGTTTGTTGTTGTTATTGTTATGGTTGTTCTTGAGAAGCTAGGGTTTGAGATTGATGTGGTTCCTAATCAGAAGATGTTTGAGATTGATGCAATAGTCTGTGTAAAACACAGTGGAGAAAAGGAATGCATGCAGTCGAGACGCGAGATGTAGACAAGTGGAAAAAAGAGGAAAAAAGAAAAAATGAGAGAAACGGGTGCGCACGGAATAATACAAACAGATGAAACAGTAGAAAAGTGTAAAAACCCGAAGCACACAGTAAAATGTCAAAGGATAAAATGATGAATGTATAAGAATAAGAATAAGCAATGCTAAGCAGGCTAGCAAGCTACAAACACTCGTGAAGTGTGCCATCAGCAATAGATCAGATCCTTTCATTTTCAAAGTCGATGCATCCTTTATTCAAGCTCCTTTTACCTACATTTTAACGTATCTTTCCTCACAGCAAAAATACCCAAAACCTGAAAAATAGATATTGTATCTCCCTTATTTAAAAGTGGCAACAAAATGGATCAAAATTCTTATCGACCAATATCGGTTAAGCCATGTGTTTGAAAGTGATGGAAAACTAGTTAATAAACAACTGATGACCTTTTTTTAGTAATTTCAATATTTTATCTGATATGCAGTCTGGCTTTCATTCCACATTTAGTTGCATAACTGCAGCTGTAAACATTCTTAATGACATTTATGATACAAATCAGTTTTGTCCAGCTATTTTTATTGACCTCTCTAAAGCTTTCAATACTGTGGATCACTCCATTTCAATATCTTGTTTACGATATTCTGCACTGCAAAAAATGTCCATAATTTTAACGGTAAAAGACTGTAAAAATGCTACAGTACAAAATCATACATTTGTTAATGTGTAGTTACCGTAAAATATACGTAAAATAATTGTACTATATTTTTAAAAAGATAATACTGTAGTTTTACGGTAAAAAGTTGTAGAAATTACAGTAATATTTATATTATGTTTAACAAGAGAGTACGTGTACTTTTTATGGTAAATTATTGTTAAAATTACGGTATAAAACAGTAATCAGGCATTCCCAGAATTCCCTGGTGACCCATTACATTTAATTATATTTTACGGAAATAATTATGTTTCTTCTTATTTTTAATATTTGTTATGTACTTTGGGGTGTTCTGTGTTATAGTTGATGTAGTTTAGTTAATGTTTATTGCATAATTTAAATTTCACATGTGTTACCCTGATAGTGCATAGTGTTTGTATGAGTGACTCTCAGCACTCTCTACATGTGTTTTGGTCATTGCTCCTGGAAAGTCCTCTATTGATGAACTTCATGTCATCGTGTTACAGTTTTAGAAGGTTAATATATTAAGTTTATCATTTAATAATGTAAACGACGGTACTGCACCATAAAACATACAGTAAAAACAACAGTTTTAAATTGTACAATTTACAGGTTGTTCTGTAAAGTTGTGTGCATTGTTACTGTATTTTTTACATAATTATTCTGGCAACCACAGCTGCCAGTTTTTGTGTGTGTGTGTGTGTGTGTGTGTGTGTGTGTGTGTGTGTGTGTGTGGTGAAAATAGGTTTCAGGTTTTACTCTGTCCTGGTTTAAAGATTCTAATAGGGGATAATGTGTGAAGATAGAACATCAGCTCTCTGAACCCCTATAAGCAATGGCGTTCCTCACGGCTCTGTTATTTTTTTCTTTTTATTTATTTATTATTATTTTTCTGAGAGAGCAAAAATCTAATTGGTGAAGAACCTGCAGCACAGCGCTTGTTAAAATTAAGAGATCTTGCATAAGAACCTAGTGTTATCAATTGCCAAGTTAAGGATTGCAGTATACTGTAGATATACAAAAGAATAAAAAGACAGTTTTACAGAAGAAACTCTTCTTTTAATGCATAATCTGATGGAAAGTATAATGTAATGAATTATATTCAGATGCGTATATGTGCTATCTATATGCAAGAGAGACAGAGAGTGTGTTGAAGTTTGACTACATATAAAAGTCCTGTGGAGTGGCATTCTTTTCTCTTTATTAGTCATTGCATCTTCAATGACAAGGATATTGAGTGTCAGAGAGATAATAAAACAGGAGGGAGGAGGGAGGAGGGCGGGGCCGGGTCGTGTTACTACCAGTTTTATTGCACTCCCTGAGACTGGTATTACAGATTTGTCTTTTGAACTGTTCTTACGTTCAGGTCTATTGTGCTTGAAAGTCCCAGAATAATCAGCTCTTGTTTTAGCTGAAACAAAAATAGAAAGACAAAAAAAAAAAAAGTAAAATAAAAATTTCTACAGTACATACAGTATTTTCACTTATTTCTTAGGCAATGTCTTTTGCATCAATAATTTTAGTAAGTGTGACTTACTTTCTCATAAGTACTTCCAAACCATTCTCAAAATTTCCCCCACTTTGGTCCCCACAATGAAGTATAAACATGTACACACACACACACACACACACACACACACACCCACACAAACTTGTGTTATATCATTGTGGGGACTCTCCATAGACATCCATGCATTTAATGGATTTTATACAGATCTAACGTCCCGGTTACTTGCGTAACCTCCGTTCCCTGATGGAGGGAACGAGACGTTGTGTCGATGTAGTGACACTAGGGGTCAATCTTGGGAGCCCGAGACACCTCTGGTCTTTGATAAAAAGCCAATGAAAATTGGTGAGCGGTATTTGCATAACACTCCCCCAGACATACAAGTATAAAAGGAGCTGGTATGCAACTACTCATTCAGGTTTAATGCCGAGGAGCTGAGACAAGGTCCCGGCCATTTCAACGTGTAGTTCAATGTTGTGGCAGGAGGGTCACAACGTCTCGTTCCCTCCATCAAGGAACGGAGGTTTAGGCAAGTAACCAGGACGTTCCCTATCTGTCACTCACTCGACCTTGTGTCGATGTAGTGACACTAGAGGTCCCTATACAAAAACGCAGCAACTGGCTGAACTGTGTTACATGAACTGGCGGTGTGTGTCGGGCAGACCACTGTGTGCCCCGTAGCCAGCGCACCAGGTAACCTCCCCCAACACAGTTATGACTGTCGAACGGCCCTTTGGGAACAAGTCGACTACCCAAAAGATAGAGACGGGCAAGCCCAGTCGTGGCCTCTTATTCCCTTTTTTTCCCACTCCCTAAAAAAAGGGGGATTATCCAACTGGGCCCACCAGGTCTAGTCGGGGGGGTGTCCCTCCCAAGGGGAAGACACCGTGGAGACCACACCCCGCCCAAAGAGAGGGGGGGTATTAAGTGGAAATACGTCACATGGTCTTGCCGAGCTATGTCGGAAGTATGCCATGTGGGGGAGTTCCAAGGTAGGTCCTGCCCTAAGGGGGAGGAGTTACTATAAGCATGGTGACTGGGGCAGAGGGGCCTCTGCCAAAGGCAGACACAGTTTGCCAACAGGGAAACAAATTAGCGGAAGATATACGTCGCATGGGGTTACCTACGGGGAACCACCACATGTGAAGCACCTACCCAGTACAGGGCTTAGTTAGCATGTGTACCGAGCCGGCAGCGAGTCTCTACGCAGACTCGTTTGCCACAGGGCTCGGAGGAAATCAACCAGGGAACACAGTTTGTGAACACTACTGGGAGTTAACGGCACAAGTCTTCAGCTCAGGGGAGGTGAAAGGCGCTATGCACAAGCGATACACCCAGCTGGCTGTCCCGGACTTACCTGCTTGTGCGTGCCACTACACGGGATGAAACCAGTTCCACCCGGAGAATGTAGAACCTCGCAAAGGTGTTGGGTGTTGCCTAGCCCGCTGCTCTGCAAATGTCTGTTAGAGAGGTACCCCTGGTCAAGGCCCAGGAGGTCGCTACACCCCTGGTAGAATGGGCCCATAGCCCTACCGGGGGCGGCATGTCCTGGACGTGATATGCCATAGTTATGGTGTCAATGAGCCAGTGGGCAATCCTCTGCTTGGAGACAGCGCTTCCTTTCCGCTGTCCACCAAAGCAGACAAAGAGCTGCTCAGAGACTCTAAAACTCTGCGTGTGATCCAAATAGATGTGTAAAGCGCGCACCAGACACAGCAACGTCAGGGCTGGGTCTGCCACCTCCTGGGGCAGCACTTGCAGGTTCACCACCTGGTCCCTAAAAGGGGTCGTGGGAACCTTGGGCACATAGCCCGGTCGAGGTCTCAGGATCACGTGAGAGTAGCCCGGACCGAACTCCAGGCACGTTTCACTGACAGAGAACGCTTGCAGTTCTCCTACCCTCTTGATGGAAGTGAGCGCAGTCAGGAGGGCAGTCTTCAAGGAGAGTGCCTTAAACTCAGCTGACTGCAAAGGCTCAAAGAGGGCTCTTTGTAGACCCTGAAGAACTACAGAGGGGTCCCATGAGGGAACGAGGCGTGGTCTGAAGGGATTCAACCTCCTGGTGCTTCTCAGGAACCTGATGATCAGGTTGTGCTTCCCTAAGGACTTACTGTCCACTGTGTCGTGGTATGCCGATATAGTGGCTACATACACCTTCAAGGTGGAAGGAGACAGCCGCCCTTCCAACCTCTCCTGCAGGAAGGAAAGCACCGATCTGACTGCACATCTCTGGGGGTCTTTGCATCGGGAAGACACTTAGTGAACAGACGCCACTTAAAAGGCATACAGGCACCTCGTAGAGGGGACCCTAGCCTGAGTGATCGTGTCTACCACTGCGGGTGGTAGACCGCTTAGGTCTTCCGCGTCCCGTCCAGGGGTCAGACATGGAGATTCCAGAGGTCTGGTCGCGGGTGCCAGATGGTGCCCCGTCCCTGAGAAAGAAGGTCCTTCTTCAGGGGAATTTGCCAGGGGGAGGGCTGTCACGAGGACCGTGAGGTCCGAGAACCACATCTGGGTGGGCCAGTAGGGTGCTACCAGGACAACCTGCTCCTCGTCCTCCCTGACCTTGCACAGGGTCTGTGCAAGTAGGCTCACTGGGGGAAACGCATATTTTTGAAGTCCAGGGGGCCAGCTGTGTGCCAGCGTGTCTATACCGAGAGGTGCCTCAGTCAGGGCGTACCAGAGCGGGCAGTGGGAGGATTTTTGGGAGGTGAACAGGTCTACCTGTGCCTGTCCAAATCGACTCCAGATCAGCTGGACCACCTGAGGGTGGAGTCTCCACTCTCCCTTGAGGGTAACCTGCCGTGACAGCGCGTCTGCTGCAGTGTTGAGGTCACCCGGGATATGAGTGGCTCGCAGCGACTTAAGGTGCTGCTGACTCCAGAGGAGGAGATGGCGGGTGAGTTGTAACATACAACGGGAGCGCAGACCGCCTTGACGGTTGACATATGCTACCGTTGCCATGTTGTCTGTCCGAAATAACATGTGCTTGCCCTGGATCAATGGCCGGAACCTCCGCAGGGTGAGCAGAATTGCCAGCAACTTGAGGCAGTTGATGTGCCAACGCAGCCGCGGACCCATCCATAAGCCGGCGGCTGCATGCCCATTGCAAACAGCCCCCCAGCCCGTTTTGGAGATGTCTGTCATAACCACGATGCATCTAGAGACTTGCTGTAGAGGAACGCCTGCCCGTAGAAACGTGAGGTTGGTCCAAGAGCTGAAGAGGTGGTGACAGATTGGCATGATGGCCATGCATTGTGTCCCGTGGTGCCATGCCCATCTCGGGACTCGAGTCTGAAGCCAGTTCTGAAGCGGTCTCATATGCATCAACCCGAGCAGATTGGCCACCGCTGAGGATGCCATATGCCCCAGGAGCCTCTGAAAAAGTTTCAGTGGAACCACTGTTTTCTTTTTGAATGCCTTCAAACAGGTCAGCACCGATTGTGCGTGCTCGTTCGTGAAGTGCACTGTCAATGAGACTGAGTCCAACTCCAAACTGAGAAAAGAGATGCTCTGAACTGGGAGGAGTTTGCTCTTTTCCCAGTTGACCCGAAGCCCTAGTCGGCTGAGGTGCGAGATCACCAGGTCCCAGTGTGCACACAGCATATTCCGAGAGTGGACTAGGATTAGCCAATCATCGAGATTGTTGAGAATGCGAATGCCCACTTCCCTTAACAGGGCAAGAGCTGCCTCTGCGACCTTCGTGAAAACGCGAGGGGACAAGGACAGACCGAAAGGGAGGGCCTTGTACTGATACGCCCAACCCTTGAATGAAAACCGCAGGAAGGGTCTGTGTCGAGGTAGAATCGAGTCCTTCAGGTCTACCGCCGCGAACCTTGATGCTGGATGCTCACCAGAATGCGTTTTTGCGTCAGCATCTTGAACGGGAGTCTGTGTAAAGCCGAGTTCAGTACTCGCAGGTCCAAGATTGGCACTTCAAAGGCTTCCGAGGGTTCTTGGGGGCCAGCCGTGAGACGGGTGGCGTCTGCTTCCTGCGGTGGGCTCCACGCCGGGCTGGACCAAAGGGGAGGGCTGCGGTGGAGCCGGTGCAGTCACCGCAGGGGTACGCCCTTAGCGACGAGCAGGCGGGGTGCGGGATCTTGAGCCGCGCCGGGGCAGGATGTGCCAGATAGCCTCCGTCTGCTGCTTCACTGTCGAGAACTGCTGGGCAAAGTCCTTGACGGTGTCGCCGAATAGGCCAACATGGGAAATGGGGGCAGCAAGGAACCTTGTCGGCCTCACCCATCTCGACCAGGTTGAGCCAAAGGTGGTGCTCCTGGACCACTAAGGTGGACATCGCCCACCCGAGAGACTGTGCTGTGACCTTCATCGCCCGTAGAGCGAGGTCGGTCACTGAGCGCAGCTCCTGCATCAAATCTGGGGCGGAATTACCCTCGTGCAGTTCCTTTAGTGCCTTGGCTTGGTGGACTTGCAGGAGAGCCATGGCATGCAGGGCGGAGGCGGCTTGTCCAGCGGCACTGTCGGCTTTGGCCATCAGGGACGACATGAAACTACAGGCCTTGGACGGGAGCATTGGGCGTCCGGGCCAGGTGGCGGCGTTCTGCGGGCATAGGTGCACCGCGAGCGCATTATCCGCCGGGGGTATCGCTGAATAGCCCCTGGCCGCCCCGCCATCGAGGGTAGTGAGGGCGGGGGAGCTGAAGGATCAGGACCGGGCAGTAAAAGGTGCCTCCCACGATCTTGTCAGCTCCTCATGCACTTCTGGGAAGAAAGGGACTGGAGCAGGGCGTGGCTGCTTTGAGTGGCGCCGTGAGCCCAGGAACCAATCATCGATCCACAGGAGTTCAGGGGGGGACCTGAGGGGGGGAGCCCAGCTGAGGCTTCTGTGTCCGACTGGACGAGCCCACTCTCCGATGCTGCGCTCAAGAGCTCATCAGCTTCTCGGGCTCCGAACAAGAGGTCGAACTCGCCGTGAGACGAGCCGGACTCATCTGGAAGCCCGATCGGGGCAAAGGAGCGTGCTGGGGAATGGGAGGTCCGTGGGGGGATACCCGGCGGAGGTGGTCCCATTGGGGTCCCCAAATCACCCCCAGTGCTAGCCACACTGGCCTCATACCCGTAGGTAGAAGGACAGAGGCGGGGAGCCGCTGGGGTGGCTTGCTTTTCTTATGAAAGCAAGCCGCGACCGCAACGTTGCCATGGTCACGTTCTCGCCGTCAGATCCAGCTGAGGTGAATGAACAGTCAGCTCAGTAAACATCGACCGTTCGGCTCCGAAGAGAAAATCTGAATGAGTGGTTGCATACCACTCGCCAATTTTCATTGGCCTTTTATCAAAGACCAGAGGTGTCTCGGGCTCCCAAGAGTGACCCCTAGTGTCACTACATCGACACAACTTTGAGTGAGTGACAGATAGGGAAGGATAATTTCTATCCCCTAACACTAAACCTAACCCTCAAAGAAATCTTTTTGCATTTTTAAATTTTCAAAAGAATGTTTGTTTACTAAACCATTTCCCTTGTGGGGACCACTGGCTGGTGATCTCAGGTATTTATACACTGAACATATTAAAGAGTTTTTATTTTATTTGCTTAATATGGGTTTCTCAAACAAAATCTTTTGAAAACATTAAGGCATGTTTTACAATGAAACTGCTAAATGGGGGCTTTAAGACATTACAGACACTACAGTATGATTTTCTGTAATGCTGCTTTGAAAAAAAAAATGTGTATTGTGAAAAGCACTATACAAATAAAATTGACTTATATCATTCTATGTTTTCAGTATTTTTGGTACCGTTCAATATAAACAAATTGATTATAAAACATGTATTTGTAAATAAACTCCTACTGTTTGTGACACTAAAGAACCAACAACCTTGAACATTTACATTACTGGAGTATTTGAGGTTTGGTAAGAAGTTGAGGTCTTTTGACCCTGGAATTACAAAATGGTGTTCAGAGTTTTCTGTATTATAGCCAGCCTGTTTAAACCATATAATAACATACATTTTAAGAGTATATAAAGTACAGAAAGTGTGTTCCAGTGATGTATTTTTTTTCCTGTTCTTCCGATTGCCCCATTGCCATGTCACCATAATTCATCAGAATGAAAGAAAGTTTACCACCTGAAATTAAAACCACTTGAAACAACGATTTCTGAAACGATAAAAAAAATTATTTTATTTTACTCATAATCTGTGCCTTTGTGGCTGAAGTCTGAACCAATACAGTTCAAGAGGTAAAATAAAATAATCGTGCCACCATAGTTCCAAGTCACAACAAAGACTCAAGTAGCATTAAAAGTCTGGTGATGGACATACTGCTGTATATCCCGAGAGGCCCGAGTTAGTACACTTACATTTGTGTACTCCTGATATGAGATCACACCTTGACTGATAATCATCAGTGTCAGTACAAAGAGGAGTAATGAGATCTTCCTTCCAGTGGCGAGAAAGATGAAAGACTCCAGTTCTCCTACAGGTTGTTTGAAGGAAATGAATCCATTACCGTTAACCTGTAAGAAGAGAAATCTGTCACAATCAGCCAGAAAAACAGGAAAGTATGAACAAGATTGCTTAAAATGGGCTTATCACAGTTATGTTTATAAAGCATTGATGATTCACATTTAGAGAAGTCAATTTAATTCTCACATATATCTGGCTGAATGCTCGCCCGAAGAATATAAATGGACCAGATAAGCTGACCAAATCATAGCTTTCTTCACCAGTAACAATTTCTGTCTCCCGCCTCTAAGCCAAATGGATAGAATATCTCTGGTACTGCAGAGAGAAGAATGCAAAAATACAAAAGCTTGGATGAAGATGCTTTGCATTCCATATTAATTTGTGAGGTTCATGTTTGTTATTATCACATGTTGAACTTTTGGTTTTTAGGCTGTGAGAAAAGCAAAACTGGTTTCAATTTAAGCGGTCTACAATTACCTGGCTCTGCAGTTGTTTGTGCAGTGGTTGCTAAACAAAAAGACAGAGTATTATATTCTAAAACACTTCTGTAAAGTACATTAAAAAGCACAGGTTGTGTTGAATACTTATGCAAGATTCTGTTTTTCCATCTGTTTCTGGGTATGATATACACTGGCATGTCAAGAAACAGCTAGTTAGTTAGTTTGGCAGATTAAATTATTAGCAACAGAGATCAAATGGAAAACAGAACAATGAGGAATAATGCAATTTAGAATATTTATATCAGTAGACAACAACTGTATTCACAAAGAATTAATAGAATGAAGATAACGCAGAAAAAAATAGAAAGAATACTGAGTGAATATAGGTGCTTCACAAAAACACAAATTACATGATTAGCACACCACTCTTTAATTGGTACCAAACGGTGGCAATATTTCATAATAACTTGCATTATTATCAATGTATAGCCTGTGTATGGACCCTAATGCATGTTATTTATTTATGCACTCAAAAAGAAAAATAAATAATAATTAAATAAACAGTGTGTATATATATATATATATACTGTATTTTTGCTATTTTAAGATTTACGCATTTCAGTTTCATAACAAATGTCCATCTTTTATATAATCTTTCTGAAATCAATTTGCATTTGGACTAAAAGCTTAAAAGGTTAACCTAAATAGTATTATTTATTTATAAATTATTTAGGTTAATTATGTTATGGCTGTCGCACATTTTTTGTTGCTGTTTTACACTTGAGTATCCTCGAAGGCCCCTATTGAATGTGTCTGTGAAATGTAACCTTCAGTTACCAGTAAATAATGCCCTGATAGACTTGTTCTGGTGCTGCTGACCCAGTTCTTCAACTAAAATCTCTGAAGGCAGATGAAAACAGTTGAATAAGGGAAAATCATAATCACCTGCCTAACAATGTCTATTTTTATGGTACATTATACTATATTTAATGGTAAACTGAAATTTATAGATCTAATGGTGAAAAAAAAAAAAAAAAAAAAGAAAATCGTGTGCATAGGTCCATTGAGAGTGGAAAATCTGAAAATCAAAGAAGATATCAAAGGGCACATGATAACTAGGAGGTTTGTTTTTCTTTGTGTTTATGTTCACTGACACCTAGTAGTGTAGATGCGCAAAAACAAAAGTTCTCAGTTACCAATGTCATTGTAAAAATGCAATATTCGCAGTCAGACATTATTAATTCAGCCTGGTTTCATGAACATTCCGTGACCGTGGCAACATATTCGCAATAATTAAATTATGGGCTTCATTACACGTTTGGCTGCAGTTTCCCAGTGAAATGTCCAGTGGGAGGCGTTAAAAGCGAGTGAAATGGTGTCGTAATCAGGTTTTAAGGTAACTATTAGACGGTTTAAATGTGTAAAACATAACTCCCTAATCTAAACTTTAAACTAAACCTAATCAATAGTGATCTAAAATAAGAGTTACACAAAACAGACATCCTTACTCTTAACAAACAGCCAAACCAAACGATAGTGTCCAAAAACAAAATGAGAAATGAAAAGCAACCACGTCATCTTGTGTCACTTCTATAACACTCTTGTCTCACGTGTCAGCTTGCATGCTTGACTGGTTTTGAACCCAGAGTGAGCTGGTGAGATACCGTGGAAGCTAATCACTTTAGAATAAGTGTGTAAATGTGTGAATGTATCTCAGTCTGTAATACAAACGTTAAAATGTATCATTTTTGAAATGATGCATTAGAGCAAAAAGTGTTTTGAAATGATAACATACAGTTTATGAGTAATAATGCGAAAAATAAATGTTTATGAAGTCATAATCAGTCATTGTACCGTGATTTTTGTGAAATTGAATAAAATGCACAGTAGATGTAGCGCCTCTAGTGTTCATTTTACCTGGAAACTGCAGTGAAATTTAGGATGTGGCTCATAAAAGTAACTTTGCAAAAATGTAGTTAAAGTAATATTCATTCTATGAGAATAGGTTGCATATATTTATTCTGCAGCTGAAAATGTTCAATTACAAGGGATTATTGAGATGAGCAAGTAATATTCAGCTGGACATATGATGTCAACATGGCAATGCTACTGACTGTGTGCCCAGCACTACAGTATGTGTAGAATAAAGATATGATAACCATCTCATATGAGTGTGCATCATTTTAAAAATGTTTTCAAAAATACTATTATATGATTAATATTTATTTCTGTTTCAAAGTTTAACAATTAGCAAAAAAAAAAAAAAAAAAAAAAAAAAATTGAAGAACATGTTCATCTTTTTGACAAATAACATTTATATCTATTTGTACAACAGACCAACTATAGGTCTGAGCAGCCAACTATTAAAAACAGAGTGGACCAGAACAGCAAGGTTACTCACACACAGAAGCTAGCTAATGCCATCTGGATGCAGTTAGTAGCTGAACACTCCTGCTGGGTTGAGGAGTTATTGGTTAAGGATCTAATAAACAATGACATTTGTTTATTTGCATAGAGTATAAAACGCTATGTGCACTGTGTACAATAATGGTTATAGTTAAGTTTTTCATAGTCAAGTGCACACCTGTTTATTTAGTCTCTCTTTCTTTTTACTGTTATAAGAATATTCTCACAATTAAATGAGACTTACCATTGGCGATTTCTCAGGGCCAGCAAAGCCTTCTCTACTGGCCTAACATGCCAAATAAATACATATTTTTCATCCTTTCATTCTCAATCACCTTTTTGCCTATGTATTTTTAATCACTTTCAACTCTTAATTAATCTACAAACAAACAGAGAAAAATGAAAAGTTTATCCAGTCAGAATTTATTCAATGATGCTTACAAGCAAATTGTGACAAACTGTTTCACAAATCGCATGCCCAAAGCCGAGTTCGTTAGCAGAAGCAGCACGTGAGACTGAGCTCCACTCCTCAGGCCTTCAGAATTTCCACAGAATCCCTCAACAGTGCAAATGAATGAGCGACTAAAGTCAGACTATCAGATTCACCAGCCAATCAGATTGATTAATTTGTTTTTGTTGGGTATGATCTTTAGGATATGTCCCGGTCGAGGCCTTCTAGCTGGCCTTGAGTGACGCAATCACACTTTAAGTGATGTACGTAATTCAAGAGTGAAAAGCGCTAGATCTTGCTGACCAGTCGGCTGTCATCACTGCTGGTATTGCCGTTGAGAAAGAGATCCTTATGGATTTAAAATCCTGAGATGTTCTGCATGACCGTGTGATTGATTAATTTATTAATCAGGAAAGGAAGACTGATTTTCACTTCAAGTAAATTGGTAAGTGCTTTTTGCATTGTTATAGCAACATCAGGAGTTTTCTAAGTGTAAATTAGGCTGCTTGAGCATTCAGTGTCAGATCAAGTTTTGAAAAGTAGTGCTGCGTTCCATTCAACTCGGAAAGTCATATTTTACAACTTCCTACTAGGAAAAGTGCAATGGAGTGCATCTTGAAGTCAGAATTACAACTTGTAAGCTCGTGCAGAAATTCTCAACTCTTTGCCGAGATGCAGGGGCATGATGTCACACAAACATGTCGACACTCAGGGAGATATACAAAGTAAGTGATAAACATTCACTTTATTAAGTAATATTGATATATGAGTTTGTTTCCACATTACATGATATTAAAGCTTGTTTAACAAACGCCTGCAGAAACAGGTGAATAAAACTTTATAATCTCTTTTGATAATCGTACACCTGAAGCACAAATGCTAGCGCTGCAGCATTGTTTATCAGCTGGGTTGCTAGGAGACATCTCTAATAAGAGTCAAACACCTGCTAAGCTAACGGGAGCATTGCAGTTCCGAATATCGGGGAATGGAATGCATTTATGGTCGGAGATATCAAGTATGAATATCCCACATCCAACTTGCATGGAACGCAGCATAACTGTGTACCCTGACGAAACAAAATTTATTGCAAGCAACATTTAAATCGCAAATATTATTAGATATATTTTTCCAGGTATTATAGACGTCCTTGGTAGATTCATATGAAAAATTATGATTTTTGAATGTCTGTTTGGGAGACGTTCATTTCACAAAACAGTCATGCTGCAGTTAAAATTAGGCTTGCTTGAGCATTAAGTGTCGTTTCAAGTTCTGGCTTCCGTGCGTGGACGTGTTTTAAAAATGTCAATTGGTATTATTAGTTAGCTGCGACATAATGTATGATGCCCAAAGGCATAGGGTGTATTATTCATTGTGAAACTGTGTTTTCTTAATGGCATGAATCACACTGAAGGCCTAGACTTTAAATGCACGGCCTGCCACTGGGTCTGACAGTATTTAATGTTAGATTAACAAATCCATCACTTGGCAGGCAGCAAGGCAGGAATTTTAACTTTTTGGTTAATTTAGCTGCTGCGAGTTTAGATTGGTATAATGTCAAATATCTAAACAAATGTATCAAGAGATGATTTCCTCTCATCTGCTAGACAAACACTCTCCAAAGTGTTTTAACCCTTCTGTTGTGTTTGTTTTGAGCTAATACATTTTGTGTTCCCGGACAAAAATGACCGGCCCACTAATATTGTTTTTAAATCTCTCATAATGCATATATGATCACAAAATATTGCAATAGATCTTTTTATCAACTTCTTTATTAGTAATTATACTAATAATAAAAAAAGTTTTGTACTCATTTTTTGAACATATTTTCAAAAAAAATTTTTTTTTTTAATAGATAAAAGGATTAACTGAACTGAGCTTATACCGGGCCAGTGGGGAGCACTCCCTGCAGAAAACAAATATATATATATATATATATATATATATATATATATATATATATATATATATATATATATAATTACATAATAAATTAATAACCACTTGCTTGATCTGAACAAAATAGGTGCCACTGAATCTGGACATTACAATGCATATAGCTGATCACACAAATTCTTAATGTCACAGACATGGCTGGACAGTCCCTCCTGTCTGTCTGTCTTGTCATGTGTTGGTGTGTGTGTTTGCATTTCCCTCTCTCTCCCTCTTGTCTTTTGCAGATGCCATGTGGAGAACATCAGCTCTTTTGCCAGGACGACTGATTGTTATTCCACCCAGCTCGTCACCAGTGGCACCTGCCTTCAGTCACCTTACCCTATAAATCCTCTCCGTTGTAGTTTGTTCTTTGCTAGTTTGTTTTGTGTGTTTACTATGTCAGTTGGTTCCTGTTATGTTGTACTGCTTCGGTCGGATCTCCTGTTTATTTGTTTTTTTAGTTACTCTGTTCTGTTTTCTGTTTCTATCCCCCCATGGGAGTTTTCGGTTTGTATTTTGATTTATTGTTAATAAAGCCTCATTGCCTCTTACATTCGGGTCCTCTCCTTGTCTCCCAGTAACAAAATAATGCTTTTTAATTTGCTGACAAATAAGAACTGTTTCGTTCTCATCATTTGCAAATTTGTTATCACAACAATTATATTCAGAGTTGGTAAAACTAAAAAAAGATGAGATAGCCAAGTGTTATATATCGTTGTTTCACTCAGAGGCCAAACCACAGTGAGTATTAGTGTATGAAATTCCCACTGACACACATAAATATTATAAACAGTAGTGTCTTTCAGTCAAATTATTCCTTATCACTTCCTGAAACATACATTGACATATCATAACTTACAGCAGACTATCCCGATTCAAATGAGCCTAAACACAACATACAGACATAAGTAGATCTTGAAATATTCCTCAAAGAGTGTACATGGAAAGACGATGCACAAAATGGCACTCAACACACATTGTGTGTTTGAGAGAGTGTGTGCGCGCACATGTCCAAGGAATTTGTGTGTGCACACACACATCCACATATGTTCTCATCCAAAGGATTGGGATGCTCCTAAACACTTAGTATTTCTGTTTTGTAGTCTAATCCATTAATTTCTAATGGCCGGTCATTTTTGGCCGGGAACACAACAAGTGTAACAAAGTGAAATTATTATATATATATATATATTTTTTTGTTTTGTTTTGGGTTTTTTTATTTTATTATTATTATTTATTTTTTTTTTTTTAATAAAGAAAATGGTCCAATTGGATTAAGTAAAAATAAAATTTAAATTACAAAAAAAAAAAAATCAAAGAAAAAAAAGTTGTTCAGGTCAAAAAGACCGGAACACAATAGAAGGGTTAAAGGAAACAATATGATTTGCTTAGTGCAACATCCACAATAGATGAAAGTTTTCTAGGAGGAATGCTAGAGGAATGTCAACATCAGAAACTTGAAGGAATGCTCTGGGTTATAAATGCAAGTAAAAGGTAGACTGATGCACTGACATGTCTGGTTTACCACTCATTAATAGAACTAATCTAAATTATGTTAAACTGATGTTAATATGGAACTCTAGAGAGAGAGAGAGAGAGAGAGAGAGAGAGAGAGAAACGTAATTAATAGCAACACAGGATCTGCGACATCATATATTCTACCAGGGTAACACTTTAGAATAATGTTCTGTCAATAATAGGTAACTACACAGGAACAAATGAGTATCGCAAATTTAACAATTTAGTTACTTCTATTAGTTAACAAGAAACTGTGATTAACTAATTGCAGCTCTCGCCTGGTTGCCTACTAAAGCTAAGCAGGGTTGAGCCTGGCCAGTACCTGGATGGGAGACCTCCTGGGGAAAACTAAGGTTGCTGCTGGAAGAGGTATTATGGAGGCCAGCAGGGGGTGCTCACACTGTGGTCTGTGTGGGTCCTAATGCCCCAGTATAGTGATGGGGACACTATACTGTAAAAAGGCACCGTCTTTCGGATGAGATGTTAAACCGGGGTCCTGACTATCTGTGGTCATTAAAAATCCACCATAGGCCCTTCTCAATCATGGCCTCCTAATAATCCCAATCCATTAATTGGCTGTATCACTCTACTCTCTCCTATCCACCAATAGCTGGTGTGTGGTGAGCTTACTGGTGCACTATGGCTGCTGTTGCATCATCCAGGTGGATGCTACACACTGGTGGTGGTTGAGGAGAGTCCCCCTATACTATGTAAAGCACTTTGAGTGCGAAAATAATCAAGAACTAATGCAGAACATATTACTAGGGCTTCATTAACATTTTAATCACTACTGTTAACTAATACACAACATTGTTTACCTAGTGAATAGGTAATAGCAGACTTATGACTGGGGCTAACTATTATTAACTATTAAATGTTATTACCCCTCCTAGAGGACTATTTACTAACTGGTCATTTGAAATACATTTTAACCTCAATTCTTTCAGTATCCCTCCACTGAAATTTACATTACTTCGGTAACACATTACATTAGCATTCCCCTTCTAAACGGTTTATAAAGGGGTTCATTAACAATTAATAACTCATCTACAAATGCATTATAAATAATTTATGTGCAGTTACAACCACATGAATAAAAACTTTCATGAAATGCCATATTCATCATTTATGTAATGATCCAGCAAAAATAGACTAGTATAGGGATTAAAAGGTGTTGTGTCTATATTCATTATTGTAATGTCTATAACTATGACACTTTCCTGTAATGTTAATGTAAAAAGAATGGTGCTACTCCAAGTGGTGTCTTACACAGTCCTCTGCAGGTCTTCATGCTCACACACAGCATTGTTTGACAATTCTAATTTCTTTATTGTTTATAAAAAGATTGTTCATGACTCTTCAATTGTATTGGTTATTTATGAACTAATGTTAATCAGACTTTACAAAGCTGTAAGATGAATATATCAATCTTGTAACCTAAGAAAGGGTACCGTAACGCAAAATGGACACCTACAGGTGCATCTCAATAAATTAGAATGTCGTGGAAAAGTTCATTTATTTCAGTAATTCAACTCAAATTGTGAAACTCGTGTATTAAATTCAGTGCACACAGACTGAAGTAGTTTAAGTCTTTGGTTCTTTTAATTGTGATGATTTTGGCTCACATTTAACAAAAACCCACCAATTCACTATCTAAAAAATTAGAATACATCATAAGACCAATAAAAAAAACATTTTTAGTGAATTGTTGGCCTTCTGGAAAGTATGTTCATTTACTGTATATGTACTCAATACTTGGTAGGGGCTCCTTTTGCTTTATTACTGCCTCAATTCGGCGTGGCATGGAGGTGATCAGTTTGTGGCACTGCTGAGGTGGTATGGAAGCCCAGGTTTCTTTGACAGTGGCCTTCAGCTCATCTGCATTTTTTGGTCTCTTGTTTCTCATTTTCCTCTTGACAATATCCCATAGATTCTCTATGGGGTTCAGGTCTGGTGAGTTTGCTGGCCAGTCAAGCACACCAACACCATGGTCATTTAACCAACTTTTGGTGCTTTTGGCAGTGTGGGCAGGTGCCAAATCCTGCTGGAAAATGAAATCAGCATCTTTAAAAAGCTGGTCAGCAGAAGGAAGCATGAAGTGCTCCAAAATTTCTTGGTAAACGGGTGCAGTGACTTTGGTTTTCAAAAAACACAATGGACCAACACCAGCAGATGACATTGCACCCCAAATCATCACAGACTGTGGAAACTTAACACTGGACTTCAAGCAACTTGGGCTATGAGCTTCTCCACCCTTCCTCCAGACTCTAGGACCTTGGTTTCCAAATGAATTACAAAACTTGCTCTCATCTGAAAAGAGGACTTTGGAACACTGGGCAACAGTCCAGTTCTTCTTCTCCTTAGCCCAGGTAAGATGCCTCTGACGTTGTCTGTGGTTCAGGAGTGGCTTAACAAGAGGAATACGACAACTGTAGCCAAATTCCTTGACATGTCTGTGTGTGGTGGCTCTTGATGCCTTGACCCCAGCCTCAGTCCATTCCTTGTGAAGTTCACCCAAATTCTTGAATCGATTTTGCTTGACAATCATAAGGCTGCGGTTCTCTCGGTTGGTTGTGCATCTTTTTCTTCCACACTTTTTCCTTCCACTCAACTTTCTGTTAACATGCTTGGATACAGCACTCTGTGAACAGCCAGCTTCTTTGGCAATGAATGTTTGTGGCTTACCCTCCTTGTGAAGGGTGTCAATGATTGTCTTCTGGACAACTGTCAGATCAGCAGTCTTCCCCATGATTGTGTAGCCTAGTGAACCAAACTGAGAGACCATTTTGAAGGCTCAGGAAACCTTTGCAGGTGTTTTGAGTTGATTAGCTGATTGGCATGCCACCATATTCTAATTTTATGGTGAGTTTTTGTTAAATGTGAGCCAAAATCATCACAATTAAAAGAACCAAAGACTTAAACTACTTCAGTCTGTGTGCATTGAATTTATTTAATACACGAGTTTCACAATTTGAGTTGAATTACTGAAATAAATGAACTTTTCCACGACATTCTAATTTATTGAGATGCACCTGTATGTTGTTTAGTCATGAGTTAACCATGAACCATTTGTTACCAACATTATTAACCTATGAAAATGTACCTTATTTATTAATGTTACTGACATAAGTAAGCTGAAAGTGTAATTTAAACGTTAGTAAATGAAAATGTGTAGTTTAATGTAAAGTAACTACCTGTGAGCCATTTATTAATGACTTTCCAACATTAGTAACCTCTGAGAGTGAAACTTATTGTAAAATGCACAATAAAGAAACCTTTATTAAACAAGTTTCAAACTCGTGCACTCCATTTATCAATGAGTGACTTTTAATGCTTCAAGATTACATAATGTATCATACATATTATTCTATTCATAAATGAACATACATCATGTGCTATAGTCTGATGAACATTAAGCCATTCTGAACTTTATATAAAGCAAATAACAGACATTCATTAACATTAACACTCAACATAGAAAAATAGACAAACTATCATTAGAAAAAAATAAACACATGCATATATATATATATATATATATATATATATATATATATATATATATATATATATATATATATATATAGCTAAGGCTTTATTATTACATTAGCCTAGCCTATATGTAATATAAATATTAGACTATTATATGCGAATAAATAAATAATTGTATAAATAAAGTTCAGAACACATTTCAGTCAGGTCATTGTTTATCTAAAAGATAATTCACAAATACCGTTTGGCAACTTTTACAGGATGCATTAAGAGTAATTAAATAAATAGACATCCCATGTTGTTTCCACTAATTACCTGTACTCCTACAAAAGAGTGACAAGTTGCCCTTTCTATACTCTAGCATTAGTATTATCATTGCTCTTTCCAGTACAGCAGTTCTGTTTGCACTCCTCATTGCATTTTCAGTCTCTTTCACAATCTGAGTACTTCCATATTAAAATCAACATTCTGCATCCTGTATGACTGAAGGCAGGTGCCACTGGTGACGAGCTGGGTGGAATAACAATCAGTCGTCCTGGCAAAAGAGCTGATGTTCTCCACATGGCATCTGCAAAAGACAAGAGGGAGAGAGAGGGAAATGCAAACACACACACCAACACATGACAAGACAGACAGACAGGAGGGACTGTCCAGCCATGTCTGTGACATTAAGAATTTATGTGATCAGCTATATGCATTGTAATGTCCAGATTCAGTGGCACCTATTTTGTTCAGATCAAGCAAGTGGTTATTAATTTATTATGTAATTATATATATATATATATATATATATATATATATATATATATATATATATATATATACACATCCAAGTTTTATATTTCAAGTAGTTTGTTCATGCATACTGCGTGTCTTTTCAAAAAATGTTCTTGCTTCTCTGCAGCTCCAAAGTCCCGCATTTCTAATACCTGTGTCCCGCCTCCTAACCAATCACAGCTATGAAGTCACGTGACCCTCCACTGACCAGTCGCGTTTCCCATACAATATATTTGTGTTCTCCCAACAGTTTGATTTAAAGAATTTAAACATACAAAAGAAGCATTTTTAAATACTAATTTTATAAAAATGTATCTTGTTATTTTGTTATGATTTCAAAAATGGATTATAATATTTTAATTTGTTTAAGTTGCGAGTGATTGGTTAGACCTTTTAATGTTCAAATGTTTAATGTTCGGCCCCTTTTCGTGGCCGGCCCATCAGGAAAAGTCCCGGTTCTCCCTATGGCCAGTCCACCCCTGCATTACAATAATGAATATAGACAACACCTTTTAATCGCTATACTAGTCTATTTTTGCTGGATAGTTACATAAATGATGAATAATGACATTTTATGATTTTGATTAAAATAAGTATGAACAAGTACCTTTATTAAGCATTTATAACATGTGAGTTAAAATTGGCTCACTATTTGGCAGGCAATGCACGAAAGTCTCCCTTTTTATTCATGTGGTTATAACTGCACATAAATTATTTATAAAGCATTTGTAGAGTTATTAATCATTAATGAACCCCTTTATAACCCTTTAAAAGGGAATGTTAATGTGATGTTTGTTAACACTTTACATTAACAGTCCCTTTGTAAAGGGTTTATAAATGGGTTCATTGTGGCAATGTTTGTCGCTGTCTCCTAATGCATATTGTGGCCCCCTTCGTCATACTGCAGCCCACTTTGGCATATCGCAGCCCCGTTTCACAGGCGGCCCACAGTGAAAAGTTCCGGTTCTCCCAATGGCCAGTCCGCCTCTGTCTGGGTATGTATATGTATATTTCAGAATCAGAATCAGCTTTATTGCCAGGTATGCTTAAACATACAAGGAATTTGTCTTGGTGACAGGAGCTTCCAGTGCACATCAATACAATACAGCAACAAGACAGAGATAATAATAAAAAAATAAAATTTAGTCCAACTGAACCACAATTTTTTAACTTATGTCATGCAGCATGACAAGTCAAACACCTCACTAGTCTATTTTTCCTGGATCATTACATAAATGATGAATTATAACGTTTCATGTTTTTTATTAAAATATGTATAAACAAGTACCTTTATTAAGCATCTATAACATGCAAGTTAAAATAGGCTCACTATTTGGTAGGTATTGCATGAAAGTCGCCCTTTTTATTCATGTGGTTATAACTGCATATAAATGATTCATAATGCATTTGTAGATGAGTTATTAATCATTAATGAATCCCTTTATAAACCCTTAACAAAGGAAATGTTAATGTAAAGTGTTACCTTTTGTTTTAATGAAAAACCCACACAGAGCTTATGTCTCCCCCTTGTGGTGACCAAAGAACATGCAAAGGTAAGCTGGGACCAGATGTACAACTAAACTAAAATTTTTAGAAATTAGTAAATAAATATTAAAAACATACAAGGAGATTATAGGTAGGGTACATCAAATGTAGCCTACCTACAATCTCCTTGTTTGTTTTTTATTTAGTTTTTTACTAATTTCTTTATGCTGATCGAAGAAAGATGATTTCATCACTTTAAGGTGTGCCATAAAAAGACAAAAGCAATTAAGTTAAACATTTCTAATACATCATATTTGTAACGAACACACAGGCACAATGGGAAAAGGCCATATAGCCTATTTGAGTTCCCTTTCGTAGTTCATTCAACTCTTTGTCCTTTGACACCTTAGCAACACATTAGTGGTCACGTGGTCTGATTCTGAAGCCCCTATACAATCATGCCAATTCATTTGCTAATGGCGCTTTAGCAATGCCCCTAAGGAGCTACGTCATGGGCTCCTTATAGTGCACGCCTTCAGCGTCAACACTCAGATTTTCTTTACTTCAGTGCACAAATTTTGTCTCAGCCTGTGTTGCTTCTAGTGACTCATGCCGAAGCAAGGATTGTGTTCTCCCTTTTGAGAGGAAAAAGGTTAGGATGTTATTGTAAATAAGCATTTTCTTGTGTGGATTCCCACACTGTGATAGGCCAAGGGCGATGGCGCTTCATCGAGGCCCCATATATAAGAACAAAGTGAGCTTTGAGCTCCAGCTCTTTACGTAGGAAGATGGATAGAGGATGGACACCCAAATTTTCCTTGTGTTTATTTCCCTCCAGGCAGAAGCACCGCTCTCACCTGTCGGACATGCTCCCAAATCTGGCGTGCGGCCATTACAAGCCCTGCAGGCTGCTTCCTATTGTGTCATTCTAGAAAGGTTGCAATGTGAATGAGGCAGTTCAGGGCATTGCCCTGGCTTCTCTTTCATTCTCTCCTCTTTGGGCGTGCTGTCTCACGGCGGGTGAGCTCCAACTTGGACTGGTGCTCTGGCGCGGTGAGTGAAGAGGCATAAAAAGAGCATTTTTCTCTACAGTGATTGCGAACTGGTGCATGGGGTGATTCGTTGGCATTACTGTTCTCCCTGGGTCTCATCAGGAGATGGCAAGGCTGTGGAATTCATGGATGCATGACTGTTTCGCGGGCTATTAGATGCAAATTGCAATATTTGTCCCCATTCGATGGTGACATGGACATTGCGCTTCTCACTCCTTTAGTAAGTTCTGCACTCACTGATTTTGCAGTTCTTCCCAGCAGTTTTTGTTAAGGAGTTGTGATTTGAGTTCACTGTCCCCCATGCTTTTACTTCCCCTTGTGCGAGTCCCCTGTTTAATATGCATCGGATGCATGAGGGTCAGTGTTTATATATGCTGGTTGCCAAAAGTTTGGAATAATGTACAGATTTTGCACTTACGGAAAGAAATTGGTACTTTTATTCACCAAAGTGGCATTGAATTGAATTCAAACTCGTGCACTCCATAACTACTTCATAACTACACTTAAACTACTTCAAAGAGTTCTCATCAAAAAATCCTCCATGTGCAGCAATGACAGCTTTGCAGATCCTTGTTATTCTAGCTGTCAGTTTGTCCAGATACTCAGGTGACATTTCACCCCACACTTCCTGTAGCACTTGCCATAGATGTGTCTGTCTTGTCGGGCACTTCTCACGCACCTTACAGTCTAGCTGATCCCACAAAAGCTCAATGGGGTTAAGATCCATAACACTCTTTTCCAATTATCTGTTGTCCAATGTCTGTGTTTCTTTGCCCACTCTAACCTTTTCTTTTTTGGTTTTTCTGTTTCAAAAGTGACTTTTTCTTTGCAATTCTTCCCATAAGGCCTGCACCCCTGAGTCTTCTCTTTACTGTTGTATATGAAACTGGTGTTGAGCGGGTAGAATTCAATGAAGCTGTTAGCTGAGGACATGTGAGGCGTCTATTTCTCAAACTAGTCATCATACTCTGATGTACTTATCCTCTTGTTTAGTTGTATCTGGGCATTCCACATCTCTTTTTGTCCTTGTTATAGACAGTTGTGTTTTGTCTTTGTAGACTCTAGTGTACACCTTTGTATGAAATCTTCAGTTTTTTGGCAGTTTCAAGCATTGTATAGCCTTCATTCCTCAAAACAATGATTGACTGATGAGTTTCTAGAGAAAGCTGTTTCTTTTTGCCATTTTTGACCTAATATTGACCTTAAGACATGCCAGTCTATTGCATACTGTGGCAACTCAAAAACAAACACAAAGAAAATGTTAAGTTTCATTTAAACGTACAGTATGTAAGATTCAGAAACCCTTGTTATTAATGACACCTGTGGCCTTTAAGTGAACTGCAGCCAGCTACCTGTTGCTCGTGCTCGAGCTCGTGCACACACTCCATAGGGACACGAGCGAGCGAGCATCGACCAAAACAATGACGTAACGTACAAAGAGGCTGAACATGATTCACCAGCATCATGCTGACAGATGAGGTAGCTTAATTAAAATTACACATTTATGATTGTTTTACTACAAACTTTGAGACTGTATATTATATTTGACGCTCCAGTGCTGGAACAGGGCTAAAACAAAGTGTGGATAGCTACATTTGTTGGATGATGACAGTAGCTGTTTATAAAATAGACTGTACATTATAAATATATTGACACAATTCAGTATTGATGTGATTCCATCACAACTGTAATTTTGATATATCGATGCGCTATTGTTTTATAATAATAGAATGTATATATTTTCTCTATAACCAAGTTATGTTACACTAACGAATGGGTCTTTTTGCATTATCTTGAACATTGTCTAGCATTCATTTCATGTGTTACTGTAGTTTACCTTGCTGAATAATTACAGATTAACATTGTTTATGTCAGTTAGTATGAATCAGCATACCTGACTTTTGGTATAAAGAAAAGATAATTGAAATTATTTGAAAGTTACAAAGCAAGGTAGCTTGCAATTCGTCAGCGTTAGCAGGCAAGATCAAGTTAGCTAAAATTACACAGATCAATCCTTATGGCACTATATTTCACATGCGCTGCAGTTATGTAAGCTTACCTGTCCAATAAGAAGAACGCCGATTCAGGGTCGGTTTTGATCCCCAAAACCGAATGAATGTCCCTCCAGGAATCAAATGCCCTGCCGATGTTCACTCTAGTTTTCACTTGACCATGATCATGTTCCTGCTTAGGCAGACGGGATTCAGTAGTTAAATGATTTTTTTTTATTTCTTTTTTTTTTTGGCTTACTCTGAGTTTGCGTAGGAGTCGGTGTTGTGCTGGGAGCCGGACGTTTGTTGGAGTCCATCTCTAAGATAACGTTACCTAGTGTTGCAGTTTGTTGTTGCTGTTGAATAGTGGAAGAGAAGCTATTACTGTCTGAGGCAAGGCTCTCGGGAGCGCGCATAAACTTCACATCCTTTGGATTTTCCCGGCAAAGGCGACCCGCTGCCTTCGCATAAAAATCAGTCTACAGGCTTTAATAGGCAACCCAGGAAGTCCAGGAAGGGCACATTTTTTAAGTTGCGTTACTAGCTGTTCACACTTTGGCAAAAAAGGCGAATATTACATGAACATTTTTACATATTGGACCTTTAATGAACCAAATAGCTTTCAGCTGTGTTTGATATAATGGCAAGTGATTTTATAGTAACAAATGAGCAATTGATTACTCAAGGATAAGGTGTTGGAATGATGACTGCTGGACATGGGGCCTGTCTAGATTTGATCAAAAATGACTTTTCAAATAGTGATGGTGCTGTTTTTTACATCAGTAATGTCCTGACTATACTTTGTGATCAGTTGAATGCCACTTTGGTGAATTAAAGTACCAATTTCCTTCTGAAACAGCAAAATCTGTACATTATACCAAACTTTTGGCACCAGCATATATGTGTGTATAATTTGTGTATGGAAGACCAATGGGTCATAATTTGTGTATTGTAGACCAAATGGGTCATAATTTGCCTTTAAAAGAAAAAAAAAATCACTATCAGACTTAGTGTCCCCCCGTGACTCATGCTGGGGAATGAGAATTAAATATCCACAACTTAAAGGGATATTTCACCCAAAAATAAAAATGTTCTTTCATCATTTACTCACCCTCATGCCATCTCAGGTGTGTATGACTTTCTTTCTTCTGATGAACACAAACACAATTTTGTAGAAGAATATTTCAGCAATGTAGGTCCTCACAATGCAAGTGAATGAGTGCCAAAAATTTGAAGCTCCTAAATGCACATATACAAAGCATAAAATGTATCAATTTCAAGCAATCCAAAAATTCTAGTGGTTAAATTCATAATTTTATGAAGTGATATGGTAGGTGTGTGAGAGAAACAGTTCAATATTTAAGTCCTTCTTTTGTTTTTGTTGATTTGCATTCTTCATGCATATCGCCATTCCATTCTTGTAAGCCCCAGTGCCCATCAAAGCATTCGCATCTCCATTGCATTTAATGCCGCCTCATGCTTCTTTGTCGCAGGCCACCATTTGGTTCCATAGATTGCAACTGGCTGGACTAACGACTTGTAAGTCTTTGACTTAAGGTGCAACGGAAACTTGCAGTCACATGATTCTCCGGTGACTTGGCGCCATTTCAGCCAGGCAGCATTGACACAATGCCGGGTATCTTGGAGTGAATTTCCATCTGCCGAGGTATTTAAAAGCCCCTTTTTTAATTTACTGGCCGCCCACAGTGATTGACCTGTCCACTTGATCTCCACACTCAAGGTACACGGTTTTCACAATGTTCAGATGCAGCCCATAATTGGTCAACCCTTCATTCCAGATCTGCATCTTTTGCTCAAAGCCGAGCCAGGTTGCTCCTGAGCATGACCCCTTCTCAGAGTTTGAACTTTTTTTATTTGATAGCCGTTATATTCTTGTTCCAAAAAAGGATGGCAGCTTGTGTCCGATTTTGGATTTGAGAGGTTTGAATTTCACTCTAATGAAATGTCGATTCAAAATGCTAATGCAAGAACAAACAATGTCACAAATATGGCCAAGGTACTTGTTTGTGACAGTAGATTTGAAGGATGCTTATTTCACATTCAGTTTGTGCCGAAGTGCGCACGTTCACGAAATGCATGTTTGTAGCTCTGGCCCAAGGGCATCCACATTTTGAACTACCTCAACGATTTGTTGGTGTTAGCTCGCTCAGAGAGTTTGGCTGCCCAACACTGAGATGTCATTCTCAAATATTTAGGGCTGCGAGTTAACCTAGAAAAGGCAACGGACTATGATTCTAGGTGTGGAGCTGGACTCGCTGGCGATGCAGGTGCACTTATCTCCAGTTCATGTTCAGTCATTACACCAGTGTCTAGCAATGTAAAGAGAGGTGTTCTCCCAGCAACAACATTTCACAGGTTGTTGGGGTTTATGATCGCGGCATCCACTATCATTTCCCTGGGCATGTTGCGTGCAAGGCCTTTTCAGTGTTGGATGAAATCCATTAAGGGACTTAACATGCTAAGGCAGGTGTATCGTCCCTTTAAGGTGACGTGTATAGTGTGTGTGGGAGGGGTGCACTTTTGTGCCATTTTGTGGTTGGCACATCACACTCTTCTAGGGGTGCAGGACAATGTACTGTCTTTCTGAGCTGTACATGTCCCGGATCATCTGAATTTGGGGGCAGATCTCTTGAGACCCAGAGAATGGACATTACATCCTCAGATTGTGGAACAGATCTGGATGAGGTTTGGCAGAGCAGATGTGGACCTGTTTGCTTTGAGCGAGACGTCACACTGTACCCTGTGGTTTTCTCTCTCATCCCCGGCAATGCTGGGCATCGATGTGTTGGTGCATCAGTGGCCGACAGCACAACTGTATACTTTTCCACTGATCAACCTGCTGCACACAGTTCTGCAGAGGATTCGGGATGATTAAGTTTGGTTCCTGTTAGTGGCACCGTATAGGCCCTTTCACATATATTTCTCGATTCTGGTCTCTCTCCTGGAGGAGGTTCCTTGGGGGATTCATGTCAGAACAGACCTGCTGTCTCAGGTGCGAGGCATCATTTGGCACCTCTGGACAGACATATGGAAGATGTGGGTTTGGCCCTTCAACAAGGCACTCTTATGAATGATGGTTTATCCCCCGCTATGGTTGATACCACTCTGAATGTTAGAACCCCTGCAATGAGATGGCCGTTTACATTAAGGTGGTGTGTTTTTTCCTCCTGGTGTTTGGCAGGAAGTGAGGATGCAGCTCACTGCCCTACAGGCTCAGTGTTGTTTTTACAGGAGCATTTTGGGTCTAGGGTTGCCCCGGCAATGTTTAAAGTTTATGGCGCCACTTAGCTGCTGAACGCGCCTGTGAATGGGGCTTTGATTGGTAAAGATTCTCTTGTCTCTGTTGCATTATGCACAGAGTATGCAGGCTTAGACCTTTATCTGTGGTGTTAGAGGCACTCCCTGGTGCCCCATTTGAGCCCTTTGCATCAGAGTCTGAATCTTAAAACTGTCCTGTACTGCTTTTGGCATTGGCATCGTTTAAGAGGGTTAGTGATTTGCATCGTTTCGCTCGAATATTACTTTGCAGTCTTTCTTTCCTCACCCACTTGAGTCAGATTAGAGTGAAAGGTTGCATATGCTGTGCCCTGTTAGGGCTTTGTGAATTTATGTTGACAGCACTAGCCAGTTGCATAAGTCAGAACAGCTGTTTCTATGCTTTGGTGTCTGCAACAGAGTTTTTTTGTCTATAAGCAGAGGCTGCCTTCACCTTTAGGCATTTGGGATCATTCTATGAGGAGTGGGACATCCTCGTGGGCTTTGGCTAGAAGTGCATTGTTGGAGGACATTTGTATGGAGGTAGGGTGATCCTCTCCACATACTTTTGTCAGATTTTATAATCTGGATGAGGGTTTGACTCCTGCTTCCCATGTTCTTTCTGTTGGAACAGGGATTAAATTATAGTTCCTATATATTTATGCTCCGCTATATGCTTGCCACACGGGCAGCTACTGTTCGCATGGTGCTATGGTATATCGTCCCCAAGGCGTCAGAGTGACACAGCATTGAGTGAACTACAAAAGGGAACATCTCGGTTACACATGTAACCCTGGTTCCCTGGCCATACTCACTAGTTGCTGCATAGGCTCATGCCGCTTGCAGAAAATCTGAGTGATGACGCTGAAGGTGATCGCTATAAGGAGCCTATGACGTAGCTCCTCAGAAGCGTTGCTTAGGCACCATTAGCCAATGAATTGGCTTGACTGTATTATGGCTTCAGACCACCCACGTGACCACTGACCTGTTCCAAATGAGTCAAATCGACACAGCGTCTCATTCCTACTAAGGAAACCTGGGTTATGTACGTAACCGAGACGTCTTACTTACTGTTACTCAATATCACAATTGGTCATCTCTCATTTTCTGTTCTGTGCCTATATATATATATATATATATATATATATATATATATATATATATATATATATATATAGGAAATGTATTGCAAGATCTACACGCAAGGCTACCAAGATGTATGCAAAACATTTGACCACTGATTGCGTTTTTTTTTTTTTTTTTTTTTTTTCAGCTTTGTGAGCAGTGTTTACCAAATAATAAATCTAAAAATTAAGATATGGTATTGTTTACTTGGAAATGTCCTTAGGTAGATTATCTGAAGTAACAGAAATAGTTAACAGAAAAACAACAATACAAAAACAATATATTTACAAGGGAAAATATATCAGGACAGCTGTTCCATTGCTTGTAATCTATAAACATATTTGCTTATTAATAATGTCATATAATATTATTGCCTGTATTTAAAAGTTGCATTTATTTTATAGACAAAGCAGAAGGTGTATGGACTGTGATATGAATTTATTCAGTGCAGTACTGTGGTGTCATGGCTCAATGATTTGTTTACAAGGAAAACATTCTAAAGTTTTGTTTTGCTATCTACAAGTGAATAATCTTTCACCATTAAGACTATTCAGTGTGTTTAAGAAGGAAAAGAGAGTGCTGTATAGTTGGATGAACTAGCCAATGGGGCTATTTCTTTGTTTGTTTGTTTGTTTGGTCGAGAAGTTAATGTAGTTACTTATGTGTCAGACACAATTTAGTTTATAGACTTTTTTTTCTCAGCTAATGAAAATAGTTAAAAAAAATAAGCCATATCACCAAGCTTTGTATGCTGCCAAGTAATGCACGTATTTGAACACAGTATGTGGAATAACAGCAATTTCCATCCCCCGCTCAGTGTTCTGTTTTCAGTTCAGCTCCACTCAGGGTTTGCCATTTCCCACTTTTCGCTCATCCCTCACTCACTGGTGAGAGAGTGAGGCGGAAGCCAGAAAAAACACTACGGCCATGTTCACACAGTAGCAGAATATGGTTGTCAGTCCTGTATTTGAGTGCTTAATATGGCTGCGTTCATGCACAAGTTGGTTATTTACGAGAGTGATAACCGTATTCTGTAACTGAACTGACACCCGCAAATTTTCAGGTCTCACAACAGCATTTTCAGCAAACCTGTGCTGTGTGACTGGAACCGTACTGGGGTGCTTTTCCCATTCAGTGATGTAACTCACTGCTTAGCCATCACAGTACAATGCATTGTTGGAGAAATGAACTAACTAGTCATGACTGTTTCCCGAAACCGCAGTAACTATGTCGCATATCCCTCGTTTGAACCACATTGGTTGAACTGTCATTAATGATGTTACTCAGGGGGTGGAATAATATCTTCCGCAAATATTAAATTATATTAGCTCATTTACACGGACACCTGTAAGCCGTTTAGTGTGAGAAAGCTGCAGAAGACACGAAAGTGGCATTTAATTTGTAATGTGACAGATGCATTGCGCCGCGATAGTGGGGTGTAACAGGCATGTTAAAATGGGAAAGGAGGAGGCGGGAACCGGCTGAACAGTCAAAGTAAGATTTAATGAAACAAAAAGACACAAACACAAATGCACAAATGGCAGCTGCGTGTGGCTTTCTCTCTCCTGAACTGCCAAACCCGGCTGCCTTTATCCCTCTCCTCGGCTGATTAGCCCAATTGGGGGCCAGGTGTGCGTAGTCACGGCCCAGCCCCGCCCTCCTCGTCACATGGGGTTTCCCTCTATATCAGATTTCTGGTTTCCACAACGCACTTAAGGATATAAGCACATGCACACTCACATTAACATATTAACGTCACTTATGCATTAACACAAACACATAAAAGCAGTGTCCTCCAACAGAAACCATGTGTGATAAAGCGCTTTCTCTTAACAACCTTTAGTCCCTTAAACGGCTGCACTCGTGTTTATGTGATGTTTCAACTGGACAATTAGTTTTTAGTCACGTCATGTACAGTGAGAGCTATGCTGCACTGTGCATGAGCATGTCTCGTGTGTTTTATTTGGAGGTTTGTTAACTCACGGAGATGGGGAAATGAGTTGTATCATCCAAAGATCCAGCCGCTGTCTTCCACCGGAGTTGCTCGTGACGGGGGAGTGAGTCGCTCGACACAAATGTTGCGCCTGCACTCAGTTAAAAAGCATTCAAAGCCACTGTCGGTTAATTATGATCTGATGGATGAACTCATGTCTCGATTGGACTTGCGCCTTATTTAATAACGTGCCGTCAATTGTGATAAGACATGCCGGTGTTCTGGATGTCACCATCTCTGCTCTGAGCAAAAATCATACAACTCCACTTCCCGCTTCCTTTTACCGACACCACTCACATACTCTGGTCTGGAATGACATGAACACAGATAAGCAGAGTTATACAAATTGTGAAACATCACAGTGCTGTGATACTAAATATCAGCACTTGTGGGACGTTTATCATCAAATCAGATTAGAGGACCAGAACTAACTGATGTAATTATGTAATGTATGTTTAAATATAAAATGAACATTTATATTTGTTTTTTGAACCTCAGAGCTGATTTGTGTGTGGATGTGTAGTATGCACGTTGTCCAAATGTGTGTGAAAGACAGAAAGAGACTTAAAGGGTTAACACTTTCTGAGGAGCAACACTCCTTTCTCTTTATCAGTTTTTACATCTTCAATGGCTGGGGAATTTGGTGTCTGAGATGTTTCTGTTTTATTTCCCTATGAGACTGATATTACGGCTTTGTCTTTTGAAGACTTCTTAACTTCACCTCTGTGGTGTTCGGAAGACCATGTTTGATCAGCTCCTGTTTTAGCTGGAACGAAAATGGACAAACAGATAACATTTATTGAGCATTGCATATTTTCGTTGTTGTATATTAGAAGTGTACTTAGCATAGATAGTTGTAGTAAGTTAGCATAGATAGTTGTAGTGAGTGTGACTTACTTTATCTAAAATGATTTGAATGTTTCCATTCTCGGTTAGGTTTAACAATGAGGTAAGTCTCACTTGAAGTCCAATTATATTGTCTAAAGGATACACACATGCCACACATAAAACGCAAATAATGTTGAATTACATGGTGAAAGTGTGTACGTTTGCAAGTTACATTATGTATACTGAGCACATTTTAGGGATATGATATTTAATTTTCTCAATATATGTCATTGCTTTTCTGTTTTTGCTTTGGTGTATGATTTAACACAGAATGCAATAATATGAAAAACTGATGATAATAATAATACACAACCTTAATGAAACACCTACATTTTGGGATACCATCCACTATAAATGCCCAACGACCTGGAACATTAACATTACTCGTTCTCTTGGGTTGTGGAATGTAGCTTATATTGTTTGACCCAGGAATTGCAAAGTAGTGTGTGGAGTTTGCTGTGTCATAGCCAGCCTATTTAAAACATTAAAATTAAGTTATGTGTATACATGTAGAGAGAGTATAGAGTATAGAATATGAATCTGTTCTAGTGACACAGAACACTCGTTACATTTACCTGTACAGGTTGAATTGGCACTTTACAGTCACCATAATTCATCAGAATAAATGAAAAATTACTGCCTGACATTAAAACCACTTGAAACAAGTATCCCTGAAAAGATTGAAAATACGGAATGTCACAGACATTCTGAGAATATCAACTTTTACTCTACATAGTCTGTGACCTTGTGCTGAAGTGTAAACATTTACTGTTCTGGAGATATAACTTACTGTGCCTGAAGTCTGCAAGTCTCAATTTGCAACAAATACCCAAGTCGCAACGAAGCTCAGATCAGGGAAATGCTGTTGTATATCCTGTGTGGCCCAAGTGAGCACACTTCCCGTTGAATACTGATTATATGAGTACACACCACTAACGTAGTCGTCAAGATCAGTCCAGAGAGGAGCAATTAAATCTTCGCTCCCATTGGTCGGTAAGGGGTAAGGGTCAGCTTCATTTATAGGTTGGCTGAATGTAAGGAGTCCATTATTATTAACCTGTAATAAGCAAAGTGGTCAGAATACATCAGAAAAACTGGCTTCCATGTCACACTGACTTATTACAATGTTTATTCAGCATATGTCATTCACATTAAAAAAGTAAACAGAATTCTCACATATATTTGCCAGTGTGTACGCCCGAAGAATGTAAATGGACTGGACAGGGTAAGATTGTTGCTTGTATCACCAATAGTTACTTGAGTGTCTCTTGAGCCAAACGGATAGAATATTGTTGGTACTGCCAAGAGAATGAACAGAGACATGTGCATTTTTGCAATGTTGAATAGCCATATTTGATCTGCTTAATAAGGAAATTACATTTGTTTAGAAAACAAAACATATAATTCATTGTTCTCTTTAAACAATTCATTTAGACAGTGTTGTTTTTTTAGGTTGTGAGAAACCAGATATGGGTTTAATTTGAGAATCTCCATTCTCTGTTAGGTTTAATGAATGAATGTAGTGATAAATATTTCGCTGCTATCAACAACAAAGCCATTTTGGCGTTTTGAGTGTTGTCATAGACACTAACAACTTCCAAGTTCCCAGGACGTGAACGGCTCCAAGTAGAACCTCTGAGTTGCCATCTCGTAAATACTGTAATTCCAACATGATGTGAATGCAGCATATATTTCATGTGATGTCACTGTATAACCGCACCACCATATTTGTGTCCAAAATTCCATATACAGTACAGTTTCTGTTTGCCGCACTGTGTGATGCGACAAAAGTCAGCAACATTTGTTTTCTATTTATAATTATTGAAAAAGCGATACTGCTGTTTACTTCCAATTATTGTTTTCCTTTAATAAAGTCTTAAATATCTTTTAAGTGAAACTGCTTCATTTCGTGAAAGTCAAGCAGTGACGAAGTTATCTGTACACATGTCAGTTATATTAATAACATAATCTATTTTGATACAATTCAACTGGAAATATTGCTCATAGGACAATGTTAAATTCATAAAAAAACAGCCAGACTGTATAAAGGTATGTGATAATTGCAATACATTGTAATAAATAAAAGCATGTTAGTGTCAGCATACAGTATACTGTATTTTTAATGTGTTTACACTAAAGTTAGTCAATAAACAACACATCATAAGATTATGAAGCACAGACTTTTTTCACAACACCAGACTACAATGTAAACATATTAGTCATATTTACACAGCAAGCTGATATGGAAAATAATGTATATTTTTAAATGAACTTATAACTAAATTAACTTTCAAATTAACTATGCCCTAAAAGAGACAGTTTTTAAATGCAAGACAACATAAGTAACACAAAATAGTAGTTAAACTCCAGGTATACTTGCATATGTGTGTTCGCCTCGGTTGCTTTCTGTGTATTCATCATGAGTTAAAAGCAGCGCTTACATTCATACAGATGGGATCATCATGGACCTTTTGCATATTGTGACCAAATCAGACCAAAAAACAAAAATAAAAAAAATAAAAAATTTTCCCCACCATTCTCACTATCCTGAGCAACTTATTTTTACTCCTCACTCCCAAATTTCCAAACCAGGCTGTGATATTAATCACTAAAATTCTCTCAACATGGCTTTTATATACCATTTCCAAAACTGATTGACTTACATCAAAACTCTTCAGTTTCCACACAAGGAACAGCCTTTCATTTGAAGAACATCACTGGACCCTTTCTAGATCCCCTTCAGTTTGCTTATAGAGTAAACAGGTCTGTGGATGATGCAGTCAACATGGGATTGCATCATGTCCTGCAACATCTGGACAGACCAGGGACATATGCAAGGATCCTTTTTTTGGACTTCAGTTCGGCTTTCAACACCATCATCCAAGCTATACTCCAGAATAAATTACACCAACTCTCTGTTCCCATGTCTATCTGTCAGTGGATTACCAGCTTTATGACAGACAGGCAGCAGCTTGTGATACTGGGGAAACTCACTTCTAGCACCTGTACAATCAGCACTGGTGCCCCCCAGGGATGTGTGCTCTCCCCACTAATTTTCTCCCTCTAAACCAATGACTGCATCACCAAGGACCCCTCTGTCAAGCTCCTGAAGTTTGCAGATGACACCACTGTCATCGGCCTCATCCGAGATGACAATGAGTCTGCATAAAGAAGGGAGGTTAAACAGCTGGCTGTCTTGTGCAGTCAAAACAACCTTGAGCTGAACACACTCAAAACAGTGGAGATGATTGTGGACTTTAGGAGGAACACCCCAACACTGACCCCCCCTCACCATTCTCAACAGCACTGTGGCAGCAGTGGAGTCATTCAGGTTCCTGGGCACTACCATCTCACAGGACCTGAAGTGGGAGACCCACATTGACTCCATTGTGAAAAAGACCCAGCAGAGGTTGTACTTCCTTCGCCAGCTGAGGAAATTCAACCTGCCACAGGCGCTGCTGATACAGTTCTACTCAGCGGTCATTGAGTCTGTCCTCTGCACTTCAATAACTGTCTGGTTTGGTTCAGCTACGAAATCAGACATCAGAAGACTACAAAGGACAGTTCGGACTGCTGAGAGGATTATTGGTTGCCCCCTGCACTCCCTTCAAGAACTATACAATTCCAAAGTGAGGAAAAAGGCTGGAAAAATCACTCTGGACCCCACTCACCCTGCCCATTACCTTTTTGAACTGTTGCCTTCTGGCCAACGCTTCAGAGCTCTGAGCACCAGAACCGTCAGGCACAGGAACAGTTTTTTCCCTCAGGCTATCCATCTCATGAACAGTTAAATTGCCCCATTGAGCAATAACTATGTGCAATACACAGTTTAGTCTTTTTTAATATTTATCCAACATATCCAGCCTCTTCTGCCATTTCATTCCTCTAAAAAAAAAAAAAAAGACAAATTTTGCACTGTACATAACAGATTTGTGCTTTGCTCTGTACATAACAGATAACAGATTTGTATTAGATTTGCACTACGTATGTGTGTGTGTATGTGTGTGTTTGTGTGTGTATGTACGTGTGTATAATTATTTTTTATTTTTTATTATTATCTATGTCTTGCTGCTGTTTTTGTATTGTTTTTGTATAGTTGTACACTGGAAGCTCCTGTCACCAAGACAAATTCCTTGTATGTGTAAGCATACTTGGCAATAAAGCTGATTCTGATTGATTGTTTTTACTAAAAATATTGTCTACGTTCTCACCAAAGTTCAACCTTGTATCAATATATGTTCCCAAATATTTAAAACTCTCAACAGTCTCAACAGCCTGATCATTTAACATTAGTTTCCCTAATGTATAGTGTTCTTCAGGTTTAACATTGAAAATCAGCTCTTTGGTTTATCTTACATTAATTTGGCAAGCACTCAATTTGCACCAATCCTCAAGGACACTAATATTTTTAAAATAGGTTTGCTCACTCAGTGATTGGCTCTTTGAACAGAGTTGCACCAGGACCATATCATCAGCATACATAAAAAGACCAGCTGTGTTACTCTTAATCTGTAACTCATTGGTATATATTAAAAATAAAAGTGGTGACACACAACCCTGTGGAGCCCCTGTATTTAAAACCAATTCATTTGAAAATATGCCATTCATAAAAACTTTCTGTGGTCGATCTGAGAGACAATCTTTGATCCAATATATCAAAGCAGGGTTTACATTCAAATTACAGATATGTTATAGAAGCATATGAACCTGCATAGTATTAATAGCAGAGGTTAAATCAATAAAAAGTGCTTGTGCATAAGAATTGGAATCATGAATATGCTTTGCTATGAAATCAATTAATGAAAGTGTTGCATCTTCTGCCCCCGTATAGTCTATATGCAAATTGTAATGATATAAAACCTTACTAACTGATATCATTATGTTTACTCACAATTCTTTCCATACATTTAGCCAGGACTGAGGTCATGGCAACTGGTCTATATATTTTCTGGTAATCTTGCCCCTGGTGTTTTGGGGATAGGTATTACTGTAGATACATCCCACATAAGTGGCACAGTATACTCATTAAATAATGTGTGAAATAGTAGTGAAAGGTGCCTTTTTTAGCTGATAGCCACAGACTTTTAACACCCTCCCCTTTAACCCATCAGGGCCTGGTGCTTTATTAACTTTAATGCGGGCTAAACATGCAGCTATCTCCTGCTCAAACAGCAGGGGTGCTGGACCTGTCTGAATATTCTTAAGGACCTCTTCACTTTCCCTTTTAGCATCGATTAAATCAAATCTACTATAAAAAATTATTACATCCATTAACAACCTTACACAATTATCAGTTTGTACATTTTGTCCTTCCCTCTCTCTCCCCATCATTACATGCAGTCCCTCCCAGGCCTGTTTGACATTTTCTGAATAAAATTTCTGCTCAACTATTTTTACAATTAATTTTAGACATCCTTAATTTAGTTCTAAATTCCTTCTCTTTCTCTCTAGCTTTCACAGTGTCTCCCTTAATAAAAGCAAACGTCTTTTCGTTTAAACAGTTCTTCAACTCTTTGGTTAACCAAGGCTTATTAGTAGTAAAAACTCTGTCTGTACAGGTATTATAGTTTCTTCACAAAACTTTATATACGATGTAATAACATCTGTAAGTTCGAGAACATCTGTACTTGAGTCAAAGAACACCTGCCAATCTGTCATGGCAAAACAAAAGTTTAGTTCCTCTGTGCTTTCCTCCGATCACTGCGGTATATTTCTTGTACCAGGTTTCTCCCTTTTAATCTTCTGTCGATATCTCGGCAGGAGATGAATAATATTGTGGTCCGATTTTCCTAAGGCAGGTCTACACACTGCTTTATAAGCGTCTATAATATTCATGTATTGCTGAAGGGCTGGAAGATGTGCAGACAAATCACAGGTATTGAAGTCTCAGAGAACAAACAATGGCTGGTCCACAGACCTCTCCAGTGTGTCAGTGAAACATTTTGTAACTTTGTCAGCTTCAGTGTTATTTGATCCTGGCACATAGCCAAGAATCACAGTGATCTGCCCCAAACTCTCTCGGTAAATAAAAAGGTCTAACTGCAACCGAGATAATCTCATAGTCCCGAGTACAAATCTTGTCCAGTATTTTATATTGTGTTGCCCAGGTATTATCCAAATATTAACAAAGTCCACCGCCTATTGATTTTCCAGCTGCTCTTTTGTCTCGATCCGCTCTAATGAGAGTGTAGCCATCAAGGTCGACATTACTGTTATTCTCAGTCAACCATGTTTCTGTTATTACTTATTAGATTGCTACACCTGAACAGATCTTTTGTTTTTGCCCTGATAGTTAATTCATCAAGTTTGTTATTTAAGGATTGGACATTAAACAAAGTAATCACTGGAAGAGGGTGACGGGTGCCGCATCTGTGCAGTCTGTTTTTGACACCACCTCTTGATCCCCATTTCTTTATTTTACCTTTTTTATGTTGTGTCATCTTCCTTTTTTCATCATTTAATGTGGATAGAAAATGTCCGTCCAGAATTGTAGGTGTTCCCATGGAGTGCAAATGCACTCTTACTGAAAGTAGAAAGTCTCGAGAGTAAGTCCACACAGGTGCACCCACACCATTACATCTGAACATTGATAGATTTTCCAAGATTAAAGAGAAGATCAGGACGCACGTAAATATGAATTTTCCAGCGAACTCCATCTTCATTTCGCTACTCCGTCAGGTCGTTAAATGAATATTAAAAATCACACAAACTTATCACATATACAAACTTAAAACAACTTAAAAACAAATTAGTAAACAAACAGAGAAGCACAGGGTCAGCAGTCTGGCCGCACCCCTTCCGGACAGAGATTTTCAAGTATAATCTGCATTGAAGTTGTGAAATTACAAGTGTGAAATATTGTTTTAACTGGGATGAAAAGCAGGGTTTAAAAAGACGATAACCAAGGGTTAAGCACAGTATGAAAAGTCCTTATGAAGCCCTTTCCCACCTACAGTCCTGGTACTTTTCCCTCAGTAACTTTCTAGATGAGAACTCTTACGAGGAATGTTACACCCGAGGAGACATTTCCCGTTGCATTCGCATTTACAGAAAGGAACCACCGTAGCGACGTAATCTAGTATCGATCATTTTTATCCAGACATTATTTGCACGTGCGTTTCAACAGCAACTACATCATCAAAATCAACAACACCGATGGATGACGTCAGGATCAGAGCTACACTTTTGTTTGTTTAGGGCGGTTTTAGACAAACTGTGGCTGCATCGGAAAATGGTTAATGGTTTAAATAAAAGTGTTTTATCTATCTGAACAGTTTAAAAAGTACCTTATTTCATCTTACCTTCATCCATCCTTGTTCAGCCTCCGAAGGCAGAATTTTCCAGTTTTCAGACGCAGCTTGTGTCTTCAGGTTACAGGATAAACTGGGCTTGCAAGGCATGCGTGCAGTGCTCTGTGCTGCAGCTGGAGTGAGAGATGAGACAACTCGAGGCAGAGAAAGCGAGTTTTAACCACACCGCACATGAACTAATAAACTATATAAGGGAGAGTTGTAACACCATCATTTTAACCAGGGGTGTGGGAATCCTTTTAATACGTATATTTGCTTAATTGTGGTGCAAGGGAAAAAGTGCAGCCGTTCGCCTAAAACAAAGCCTTTAAGACCCAGCAGAAACCCCTGACAGCATGTTGTTTCGGCAGTGGGTGGAACTAACTCAAAAGTGGCAATCCTATTGGCTAGCATTCACAGACCACATTTTGATTCACTAAATCATTTCTAGTGAACACCGACAACAAGGTTAAAATTAATGAGCCCAACAGCCTGCCAGCAGCGACACTGAGCTGCAATCTATATGAGATAAGAAGTGGGCAAACAGAGAAGTAATCTTTGACTATTGTAAGTTAAAGGTGAAGTGTGTAACTTGTTTGATGTCAAAATACATTCTCCTATCCCAGTTTAATGTTCAATTACAACTAAGTAAGTTGTGAGTTTACCTTTCTCAAAAGTATAAGCACTGGGCCTCCCAGAGGGGTATTCCAGAAAGCAAGGTTGAACTCTAGGTTGATTAACCCAAACATTGCCAACTAGCAGTATTCCGGTTCCAGAACACCTGTGAGGAGTTAGTTTAATCATACTCCAATTGGTAACCCAAAGTTAACGCGTGCACACGGTGAGTACAGAAAGGTATTGTCAATGGAGTGTTGATTTCAGGAGTCATCATGGAAACAGAAGCTAAAAAGAAATGTGCGCCATATTTCAGTGAAGCGGAAAAGAATATTATTTTGTCTTGTAATAGCGATAGGAGCTGCATTGATTTAGGGCTGAGAGTTTGCATGACGGCAAGTATACTGAATTAATGTGTGAAATTTTAAACTATAAAGTTTACCGTACATTTAAAAGTTTCATTCAACATTAATATTAGACCTTTCTCGCCTACATTAATGTTTAATAGGTTGACCGTTATGTTATTTGTTTGCACTGAACTTCATAATAGGTATTCATATTATATTAGTATTATAATAATAAAATAGGTTTTATAACTATGGGTAGGGCTGCACAATTAATCGAAAAACTATTAGCGATTACGATTACGGCTGTCACAATTATGTAATCGTGAAAACTGACGATTATTCAGTTTTCGCTTACTAGTTACCAAGAACTGTCCTACCTCATGTGCTGTATCCCCTGCACGGCACACCCAGCTGCTGTTCAATTAGGCGATGTTATCGGACAAGCCGATTCCTCTGTCTACACCGGATGAGTCAGCATGAACGTTCCAAGCCATTTATTTGTGTTGTTGGCAGTAGTACTGCCAGCGTGTGCAGCACAAAAATGGAACGGGACACCCGTTTACTGTTGGCATGATGCGACACAATGGACACTTCCAGTTTAGAGAGCATCATTATAATTATATGATTATAATGGGTTCCATTACTTTTGACACGAAGCGCCACTCGAGTCTGCTGTAGACGTTAGAATGTGTCCCACCCCAGTTTTCAGATCGTTCCTACTCCCCTGAGTTTAACCAATTGGAAATTAGCCACTCTTCTAAAAATGGCAGTAGAAGTTGTCTCAGTGTAAATCAACATCGAAATTCTTGTTAAAAAACTAGCACTCGTCCCAACAGTTTTCTTTGTACGTTACACTGCTTTACACAGTTTAGTGATGCATTGTACATTTCTAAGAATTTTTGGTCTCCCCAACTTGGTGGAACAATTGTTTATTCTCATTATAATAATAATAAATTACTGTTACTTGTCCTATTAATACAATTCATAATTATTAATAATTATTGATTAAACATTGGCATATCATATTGGTAAATCGTTTTGTAAAAGCATTAAGCCATTCTGCTGTCCTTTGTATGACAGAAATGTACATATTATTTTGTATTGTTGTTGTGATCAATCTATTACATAAGGATACTTGTTAAAACAAATATAGCTTATGAAACATAACATTGAAAAGAAAGATACTTTCCTTAAAGAGAAAGTTAGAAATATTGGACTTACCTCAGACAGGTTTATCCAAATGCTCTGCAACCTTCTGTGGATTAAATTGGCAAGCAGGAAGCTTTCAGTGATTATAAATGTGTCACAGCCTTGTGTGTAAGAGAAGAACACTTCCACGGAATGTTCATCAGATGCTTTCATTGGACACTTGCAGATTCACATTCACATTCAACTCTTACAATAAAACACCATGTCGTAGTTGCAAAATAACCCAAATGAAAAGATTCTTCATTTCAGCTGCCATTAAAAAATAAATAAAAAAATAAATAAATAAATAAAATGTTTTCCTTCATTTTCATTAACTAAAAAGTACTGAACACTCAACACTCAGTTACTGTAGATACTGGTGAAAAACCTGAACTTATAAGACGCCTCATCATGAAAAACAAATCCAAACATGAAACAAACATTAAACAGTCTGTTTGTATTTTTTACATTCTCATGTAATATTTATGTATCTGCATTATTTCCTCCATTACGATAGATATGAATAAAAGGATAACACTTTACAATAAGACTGTATGCATTAACTTTAGTTATCACAAAACTTAACTCGAACCAATAATGAACAATATTTACAGCATTTGTTAATCTTTGTTATTGTTAAATATTGTTATTGTATGTTATTGTTCATTTCTACATACTGATACACTTTTATATAACATTAAAATTAGTTTACATTAACATTAGTTAATGCATTATGATCTAAAATAAATTAGTGAACAATAGCATTTTAGTAGTTTATAAACAGTGTTGGGTGCAATGCATTACTAAGTAATTAATGACTTTTTCATTTAAAAAAGTAAAGTAAGGGATTACTCTTAATTTTTCAGTAATTTAAATACAGTGACTTCTGATGTAATTGTGTTAAATACTGCATAGGCTATAGAACAATTCTATTTAAAAAATAGTGAATTTAATACCGAAATTTAACGTTGTATCAGGGTTTACAATGGGAAAGCAGGCGGCTGGAACCAGCTGAACAGTTGAAATAATATTTAATGAAAACTTAAAAAGACACAAACATAAACACACACAGCAGTGTGTGACTCACTCTCTCCCGAACTGTCGCATCCGGCTTGGCCTTATCCCTCTCCTCGGCTGATTAGCCTGATTATGCATATATTAACAATTATGAACCTATAGAACCTTATGGTAAAGTGCTACCATAGTTATTTTGTGGTTTAGTTTGTGGAAAATGAGAGTTCTAACTTTAATCTTAGCCATAAAGTCATTATAAGCAACCTATTTATTAATTTAGCAGACTATTTAAAGTGAATTACAAATGAAGAAGACTACAGAATTGGTGATTCATTCTAAAGGGACAGTAACAAAAAAAAGTAGTCAACAAACAATTGTCAGTTTTCTTGTTTTTGTGTTAAACAAAGGTTGTCAGAGGAATTCTCTAGCTAAAGTGATAAAAGGGACAGCAGAATGAGGAACTGAAATGTATTTATTTCAGCTGACAGCTTTATCTACAGAGAATGCACAGAAAGAAAATGTCAAGAGCTGTAGTGATGTTGAAAATGTTGGCACTTGCACGTAATGTTACAAATGTTACATAATGTAAAAAAAAAAAAACTTTCAAGATAAAAATAAATTTAACTCTGGTCTAGTTTAAAACAAATAAGACCTTAATGTATTTTTTTTTTCTTTGTTCTGGTTTCATACAGTTTTGTAAAACAAAATGAGGTGATTGCAACGTCAAATTAAAAATAATTTGTGACATAATGTAATTTAAATTCACCATGATATTGTTGTTTTTGATCAATTCGGGCTCAAAGTCAATTGCGACATATCTGATAACATCAATGTTAAATCTGGAACTTACTGATTATGTTGTACAATATTGAAATTCGACCCATCTACAATGTTTGAGCAATAAACGTGAAATTTTACATCGATAAAATACTTTACGTAAAAAGATCACACATTTGTATTACGCTGTATCAAGTGAGGTGATGAGTCTTCGGAAGAAGCAGTCGGTATATATCTTTTTGTTTATTCAGCATTTGTTATTGTTTAGCAATACTTTTTAAAAGTTTGTTTTTACCAAAGGTTTTTCCAATATATATATATATTTTTTTTTACTCTTCTCTAGTAAGACTTTCATAGCATCGTAGTCGAGATTTGCACTTAAAAATTCATTTTAAGCCCATTGCATCACTGATGTGCATGCAGCCAAAACCATCACAGTAACAATACAAATGCATTACTCAGCACTAAACAACTAAAGAGCTGAGCAGCACTTCCTGATGAAAGCAGTAATATTAGAGTATCAAACTGAGACACATGCTGCATCTGAATATCCATACTTCCATACTATAAAGTATGCCAAAAAACAGTATGCCAATGGAGTAGTATGTCCGAATCCACAGTATTCATGAAGCAGTAAGCGAGAAGTACCTGGATGATCTACTATTTCCGGTGAAATTCTGAGAAGCGTGTTTAATAGGCACCGCCAGGCGAAAGTGCTGGAGACCTGAATTTTCTCTAAATAGGGAGAACTTGAAGTCATAATAAGCTGTTCATGCTATTAAGAACGGCACAGGTAGCGAAACTCGGATGCGCGCCAACACAGAGAACACGTTCTTTAACTTTGTGCTCTCTAGCGACATCTGTGGTTGAAACTTAAAATCGCAAGCAATTTGTGGAAGAACACTAAACGTGATTCGTGATTCGTGTTTCGACACTACTCTTCTGGTGGATGAATCTCATGATTTGAGGTTACCTGGACATCGCCTGTGTGTGATCATAACTGGATATATTCAGAGATGGAGTCACAACGTGCTGTTTTTCATGTTGATATAATGTAATTTGATTAAACATTTAAACTGAAATATTACTTGCTCTGATGAAGATAAACAACACTTGTATTCACGTATTTTGAATGAGTGAATTTTACACTTACAGTGCTTTTCTGACACTACACTCAAAGCGCTTTTACATAAAGAACAGGGGACTCAATCACCCCCAGTATATTTTAATATAATTTTTCAAGTGTTTTATCTACCATTAATGTTTGTATTGTACTACACTGATCAATTTAAGAGGTAATACTCATGATATGACAAGTTTATTATTTTTATATTATATTGTACATCCTCAGTTGATAATGCAAGTGAACCATACTACTAAAATAGTATGTCTATGAATGCACACAGTAACTAAAAACATAAAACGAGGATTCAATAATGATGGGGATAAAATGTACTTTATTAAACATGAAAATAATATGCTAAAAATGCAATATAACAGTTAACAGTCAATTTCAGAAGTCATCATATATTAGTAAACATGTCACAGTAACTCCCTACAACAACGTAGATAGATCGTGATCGGTTAACACACGAGTATTGTTTGATTCATAAAAGAATGACAAGCATTATTAGCTTCAACAACCCTATCAGACAACATATCCAAGCATTATAGCAGGTAAACAACTTCGCCAAATGGAGAACAGATAAACATCCATCCAGATTGTTGCAATGCTGTCCAGAACAGTGTGAGTGTGACTGACATGAACTGTAGTTTCTTTCTTGTTTTTAACGACTACACGCAGACTAAAACAGTGCATTTCCACCATCTACTGTTTACATGTGAACAAGACAGCCGGCTCTTCTTTCCTATGTTCACGGACATGACGTAATGACGCAAGGATGTATGTCATAAGCCAGCAAGAACCGACAGCTTAAAACACAAATCATTTTTATAGGCTAACTGTAGTGATCTGCAAGCGGTAGTGAAATCGCAATTCATATTCAATGGGAGAGAGAGAGACAGCGGCACCGCTTGTCATCCTCATTTATTCCCGGCAGTCTTGCATAACTGCTTAGGGAACACCCGGAACACAGAGAGCAATAAAATAAAACTAATTTATCTTTTGCGCTTCGCATTTCATTGACCAGTCCGAGCTGACCTAATCAAACGGCATATTATATGGCTGTGGTTAGTTTCCACAAGAACAGTCCGAAATCGCAGTTATCATAATCCCTAATATCCCTATGTGGTTTATCAGTAAATAATATATTGATTGATTTTAATGTTTGTATTTTCCAATTTCCTATTCTGATCAGTATTTTCATGTTGCTGTTTTATGTTGCAGGTCAGGATGATGAAGAACAGATAGAGTTTGTAACGGCAGTTATATTGACGTGGAAAGGAGGAGCGCCTCCAAGTGACAGAAACCTTTCTTGAAATTGGATGCTTCAAAGTTATCAAAGTCTAGTCTCTGATGTCTTAATTGCGTGCTTGAAATAAAATTGACGTCATTTCTACAATCTGTTCTGATGATCAACACAAACAAAACTATCCCATGTTGTTATTATGTAATTACGATGGGCATTTTGTTTCTTTTATTTTTTTACTGTATTGAATTTTGAGCCAGTGTTATGTCTTATAGGCTATATCGTATAAAAGCATAAACACATAAAAATGCTTTATGTGACAAAAAAAAAAAGAAAAAGTAAACTACGTACAGTATGACAATACAGTTCAGAAATATTAAACAATGTGTTTGTTCTGTGGAGATTGACATAATCTAGTTTAACACATAGACAAAACAGTTGGAATAGATCACCCAAAAATAACAATTCTGTTATAATTTACTCACCCTTGCATCATTACAAACCCTTATGACCTTATGACTTTTTTATGCCTCTCATGCCAAATTTCCATGTGAATGTAAGCCATTGTAAACAAGCTTCTCTCATAGCATGAACACAATTTTTCACTGACAAATTATTTTCATTTTGGTTGTTTGCCTCCAAAACCTAGCATATGTCTTCAGAAGACTTGGAATATGTTGCACAAGTCACTGACTAATTTGTATGATATATTTGGGTCCTTTTAGAAGCTTTTAAGTGAATCAATATCATCTGCCATATGTTTTAATTAAATGAGACCAGTTGTTTTTTCATAAAGCACATTTTTAGGTTACATTTTTACAGTGTGAACATTTTTTAGTGTTTACTCTAACAATGTGTTTAAAAAGTGTTTACTGTTATACTGTAACAATGTTAATGGACAGTTATGTGCTTTTGTTGCCAATAATAAAGTATGCTTTATCTTTGAAGTCTGTGCCTGTTATTGAGACTTAATATGATATGATTTAATAAAATGAATTTAATTTTAAATGAATCCACTCATTATATGATTACATTTTAATAAATTAATTTGTTATTAATGTTAAGTACTTCAAATAACAATGGTGGTCCTTTTTTTATTTAATTTAACTTAATATTTTAGTTTCGCTTCTTTTTTTTTGTTTTTTGCATCTACTCATTTTGAATAAATTACTTTTAAAGAACTCAATTAATTAATACTTAATCAGTTTTAAGCACAGTTGTATTTAATTAAAATATTGCTTTTTAATCTGTTGCCATAATTTAATTGAGTAGATCTACTGTAATATTTTTTACAGTATTGTAATTACTCCCCTACTAACCAGCTACAAAAGAGCTGTCAGTGATTCAGAACAGACTGAACCAGAACAGCGAGGTTACTCACACACAGAAACCAATGCCATCTGGGTCCACCCACTCCTGGACTGGATTCTCCTGTTAGACTCTCTGTGGAAAGATAGACAATATGTTAATAGCAGAAATCCTCTCCTGCTATGATCAGTTTTAGCCTACAAACATTAAAATATCTCCTAACGAGATTAAGTTGGATCAGTTGGTTCTTATGTTTCAGTGGGAATGAAACACAATGTGTGCAATATTAGTTGTGCATTAGTAAAATGTTGCAGTTGAGGCCTGTGGCAGTTTAGAAAGAATCATGTAATCTTATAGTACCTTTCTATGTAATTGCTTTTATAATGGCAATTTTTCAAACACTGTAATGTAATATAAGTCACTTTGATAACAAAGCCTCTTCTTAAAATACAGTATACTTAAAGTTAAAAATGTACCTGTAATGAGTCACCAGATGGGGACAGTGTTACTCCAAATTCAGCATGGTTCTGTTTTGTAGGGCGCTTCTCCATGCAAAGCAGTTCTCTCTTGCTTTTTCCTCCAAAGGAGAGACACATCAAAGATTGATTAATTATTTCACACAATATTTATCCAGGCTCTTAACTCCCGCTCTAACCACCTCCCTGCTTTAAACACAGATGAACACAAGTCTGAAGATTAGGAAATATCTCATGTTCATAGTGTACAATTACAGATTTTAGTTATTATGATATTTAGGTGCGTTTCTAGGGTCAGTGGATATTCAGGACTGAGCCCAGACCACTGTGGATATGTAAGGCCACCTTTGATGAAATATAGAAATATAAAACACTTTATAATAAAAGTTTAAAATTTTACATCTGTGAGGTGTCATTTATATAATTAATATTTAAATATTACTGAAACTAAAAATAAAATGTCCTCCTAACTTTTGTCTCAGCCTCAGATATGCTGCCTAATGATCCGAAATTACGTACTTTTAATACTGTGCATTTTAAAACATGGTTTTAAAAAACACTAGTTTGTCCCTTTTATCTTTCCGTAGTTCAACACACGTTGTGTACAACTGACAGCTTTATGACTTAATATTGATTTGTCTGGTGTTTTTAACTTAGTTTAGAAGAAAACAGGGAGTAAATATGCTAAAATAAGTCCTGATAAGAAAAAAAGAAAAAAAAGAAAAAGAGTTTTGCAAGAAACACAAATGTCCTGGCTCATGATTTAAAAGTTTGCAAATTCACCGAGCACATGTGTATACGGTATATTACTCTTTGTTTAAAGGGTTATATATCTGAATATTTGGAACTGACCAGAGTAATACTGATCATAACAGCTAATACTGTGTGTTAAAACAGTTGCTTTAACAGAAGACAAATAACAAAATTACTTAAGCTTCGGGGAAGTTAGCTGTAGTTCATATAATATATATGCCTCTGGTTGCTGTCTCCAGCCTAAAGCTGCTATGAAACAACATTAACCTGGCCGAGTACAAACAGTCAACCTGGGTCAGATGAATCTTCAGGCTGGGGCTGCAGCTGCGTGAACCACGAGGAGGTTTTTACTGCTTTTTCTCATCAGACAAATTGTGTGGTGTATGTTTTTTAAACTCAAAAATGTCGGATATCCATTTCAGATCGCCTTATTTCTCCAATACACTCCGCTCTCAGTCTCACACTCAAACACCCGAGAGCGATGGATGCAGTATCCGTTTCACTGTTTGGAATAGCATAATAGTATACTACTCTTATTAGTTCGGCTATATCTGTATATTGCAGAAACAGTAAGAGTAGTATGGTTGTGTGCTATTGCAAACACAGACACTGAGTCCACGCACGGGCAACTTTCTTCTCATATTAAAGCGGGGGAGGGATGATGCCACAGCTCCTAGTAACCATAGGGAAAATATAGATGCACGGTACGGTGATGAGCGAGAAATAGTTAGGGGTTAGAGAAAAATGATTCGGGGCTATCTACACCTCTGCTTCAGAAGTGCAGTTCAGTGTAGAGATGGTGCACTTCAGGAACTATGGAGACATTTATCATTTCATGATACAACCCATAAAAGTTTAAATAATTGGGAACAATTGTTAGAGAAACTCATATTTTTAAAGAAACATTGCATTATCTGCAGATGGCTCTAATGACTAAACCACTGTGATAAGTTTGTCTTCCTACTGTATTTGCTATTATGAGAATATTACTTTTATTTAGAATATTATTATTTTGGCTAGTAATTAATGTTAGATTAACAAATGCATCACTCTGCAGGCTGCATGCAAGGACCCTGTCTTTTTGTTACACAAAAATAACAGCATATGGATTTGGAATGACATCAGTGTGAGTAAATGATTACACATTTGTCATTTTAAGTGAACAATCCCTTCAACTATTCTGGAGCAGAGGGACAGTGACTATGAGTTCAGAGTAATGAAAACTTCTTTGCTGTTTCTCAAATTCTCATCTCTGCTTCTTGAGTCTATGGTCTGTCACCTAGCAACACTCATTGGTATGCTGATTTCTCAGGAAGCACCTGTGGTTCATAATGATGCCGGTACTGACGCAAATGCAGAATTCCCTTAATCCGAACATAGAGGAATTAGTATTTCTGTGCCTGTATGTATCACCACTCAAATAAATGACAAAAGATGACAGTGTACTTGAAAAAGGGGAATCCTTTAAAGTTAACATGAAGTCAAAATTGAAAATCAAAATTGACCCTATTTACTTTTTTGAATGCATGGTTCTTGTCTTATGCACGATTCCATGGAATTAAATGTCCTGTTTCACTTGAAAATATAATATATAGCAAATAAATTATGCAAACTGCATTTCATATTGACTTGAACATGCAAAACTTAACTGTTGCAGGCAGGGAGCTGCAATATTAGAATTATATTATTTTTAATGCCATTGTGTAATAAAGTGGCCGTTACAATGTTATGGTAAAAGAAAATAACTCATATTGAAAAACACAGTTCTTGTTTCTGCAACAATCCAGTTGAGAAAACATCTGATATTTGAGTTAAATTCAATTGTACTAAATTTTTCCTCAAATTTTTTCATGTGAAACTTAAATTTCTGTTGTCAGATTCTTGTAATATTCCAAAAGAGTGGCTGTAGACATACAGTTCTTAATGATCTGTTGCTTTATTAAATTAAAACTGTAGTTCCCTATCTGTCACTCACTCGACGTTGGTGTCGATGTAGTGACACTAGGGGTCACTCTTGGGAGCCCGAGACACCTCTGGTCTTTGATAAAAGGCCAATGAAAATTGGCGAGTGGTATTTGCATGCCACTCCCCCGAACATACGGGTATAAAAGGAGCTGGTATGCAACCACTCATTAAGATTTTCTCTTCGGAGCTGAACGGTCATGCTCATTGAGCTTCATTCACCTCTGCTGGATCTGACGGCGCATTTCAGCGGCTTCTCCCTCCTCTGCACTGGTGCACTGTAGAGAACGCCCCTGGGCGCTTCAGCAGAAAAACTAGAGAGTATATTTTCTGAAAGAGCATTTTTCCCCTCTAAAAGAGTACATATTTCTCTAAAAGAGCGCACACACGGAACGTCTTTTTAAAGACGTGTCTTTTTAAAGATGCTTTTCCGATTGTGTGTTATTCCTAGTTGTGCTCGTTATCTCTCGCCTTCTAACGGTCACGATCACTGTCTTTTGTATCTGGGCACTGCTCACGCGGAGACAGCGTTCGTGGATGGTCATGTTCTCATTGCGAGAATATGTCCATGGCAACGTTGCGGTCGCGGCTCGCCTTCGTAAGAAAGCGAGCCACCCCAGAGGCTCCCGCCTCCGTCGTTTTACCCATGGGTTTGAGGCCAGCGCGGCTAGCTCTGGGGCCGATTTGGGGACCCCAATGGAACCGCCTCCGCCGGGTATCCCCCCGCGGACCTCCCATTCCCCAGCACTCTCGTCTGCCCAGATCGGGCTTCCGGGTGAGTCCGCCGGCTCGTCTCACGGCGAGTTCGACCTCTTATTCGGAGCCTGCGAAAGTGATGAGCTCTCGAGCGCAGCATCGGAGAGCGGGCTCGTCCAGTCGGAAGCCTCGGCTGGGCTCCTCCCTTCGGGGTCGATCGCCCAGTCACAGGCTGATGCGGAGGTGACGACATGCTTTCCCGGGCAGCCGAGAGCGTCCGTTAGAGTGGATTTCACCGCTCTTCCCTGAACCCTCGCGGCTCGGTGATTGGTTCCTGGGCTCGCGGCGCCGCTCAAAGCCACGCCCCGCCCCGTTCCTTTCTTCCCGGAAGTGCATGAAGAGCTGACAAGGTCACGGGAGGCACTTTTTACTGCCCGGTCCCGATCTTTTCAGCTTCCCCGCTCTCACTACCCTCGATGGTGGGGCGGCCAAGGGTTCTTCGGCAATCCCCCGGTGGATAAAGGCGCTCGCGGTGCACCTATGCCCACAGAGCACCGCCACCTGGTGGGGGTGCCCAAAGCCCCCGTCCAAGGCCTGTAGGTTTATGTCGTCTCTGACGGCCAAGGCCTACGGTGCAGCTGGACAAGCTGCCTCCACCCTGCACTGCCATGGCTCTCCTGCAAGTCCGCCAAGGCGCTAAAAGAACTGCACGAGGGTAGTTCCACCCCGGTATTGATGCAGGAACTGCGCTCGGCAACCGACCTCGCTCTCCGAGCGACGGAGGTCATGGCGCGGTCTCTCGGGCGGACGATGGCCACACTAGTGGTCCAGGAGCGCCACCTTTGGCTCAACCTGGTCGAGATGGGTGAGGCCAACAAGACACGTTTCCTTGCTGCCCCCATTTCCCAGGCGGGCCTATTCGGTGACAACGTTGAGGACTTTGCCCAGCAGATCTCGATGGTAGAGCAATAGATGGATGCTAGCTGGCATATCCTGCCCCGGCGCGGCTCAAGATCCCGCACCCCATCTACTCATCGCCAAGGGCGTCCCCCTGCGGTGACTGCACCGGCTCCGCCGCAGCCCGCCCCTTTGGCCTGGCCCCGGCGTGGAGCACACCGCAGGAAGCAGACGCCACCCGTCTCGCAGCCGCCCAGAACCCGTGAATGGCTTCAAAGCGCCCTTGAGATGGGTGACCCAGGGACAACGAAACCCACTGCTCTGGAGCTGGTAAGCAGATCTTCATCTTTTTGTTACCTTTTGCATTTAATTGCGCTGCATGCCCAAGTGGCTGCAGTACTCAAGAGCTCAGCAAGAGTGGTTTCCTTGTTCCCTGGGTCACGTATCCAGTGTGTACGGCTGGCATCACGACCACCGTCCACCACTTCATTTGGCAGGTTGGCGCTCCAGCGCCGGTCTCCCGCCCTGAGCGCCCAGCTGTGGCACAAATCCGCCCCCGATGTGACAGTCTCCACGGGTCACGAGGACAGGCCTCTTCCTCCCTTGTCCCAGGCTGTTCCGGGGGTGGTCACAAGGAGTGAGGTAAGTGCTACGATGTCCTCGGACTCAGCACGGCCATGACGTGGTGTGGCACCTCGAGCTCCACCCCGCTGCGAGGCCCCACCTGCCGGTACATCTGATGACGTTGTCCCTTTGGTCCCCCTTGCGCGGAACTTGGACGCATGGCTTGCGCCTTCCAGTCCGTCACAAGGGCTGGTCCGGACCGTCCGACTCGGCTGCGCGATTCACTTCGCCGGGCATCCGCCCAGGTTCAGCGGTGTCCACTTCACCTTGGTGAAAGATGAAAGCGCTGCTACCTTGCGTGGAAATCGCTACCCTCCTACGGAAGGACGCGATAGAACCTGTCCCTCCAGCCGAGATGAAGAAAGGGTTTTACAGCCCCTACTTCATTGTACCGAAAAAGGCGGTGGGTTGCGGCCAATCTTGGACCTTCGAGTACTGAACCGGGCTTCACACAGACTCCCGTTCAAGATGCTGACGCAAAGACGCATTCTAGCGAGGGTCCGGCATCAAGATTGGTTCGCAGCGGTAGACCCGAAGGATGTGTACTTTCACGTCTCGATCCTTCCTCGACACATACCCTTCCTGCGGTTCGCGTTCGAGGGTCAGGCGTATCGGTACAAAGTCCTCCCTTTCGGCCTGCCCCTGTCTCCTCATGTCTTTACGAAGATCGCAGAGGCTGCCCTTGCCCCATTAAGGGAGGTGGGCATTCGCATTCTCAACTATCTCGACGACTGGCTAATCTTAGCTCACTCTCGAGACGTGTTATGCGCACACAGGGACCTGGTGCTCTCACACCTCAGCCGACTAGGGCTTTGGGTCAACTGGGAAAAGAGCAAGCTCCTCCCGGTTCAGAGCATCTCTTTTCTCGGTTTGGAATTGGACTCAGTGTCCTTGATGGCGCACCTTACGAACGAGCGTGCCCAGTCGGTGCTGGCCTGTTTGAAGGCGTTCAAACAGAAAACAGCGGTTCCACTGAAACTCTTTCAGAGGCTCCTGGGGCATATGGCATCCTCGGCGGTGGCCACCCCGATCGGGTTGATGCATATGAGGCCGCTTCAGCTAGTGCTAGTTTGGACAGACAGCATGGCAGCGGTAGCATATGTCAACCGCCAAGGTGGTCTGTGCTCCCGCTGTTTGTCACAACTCACCCGCCATCTCCTCCAACAGAGTCAGCAACACCTCAAGTCGCTGCAAGCTACTCATATCCCGGGCAACCTCAACACTTCGGCGGATGCGCCATCACAACAGGTTACCCTCAAGGGAGAGTGGAGACTCCACCTTCAGGTGGTCCAGCTGATTTGGAGTCGATTCGACAGGCACAGGTGCACCTGTTTGCCTCCCAAGAATCCTCCCCACTGCCCGCTCTGACCGAGGCCTTCCTCGGCATAGACGCGCTGGCACACAGCTGGTCCCCTGGTATTCGCAAATATGCGTTTTCCCCCAGTAAGCCTGCTTCCACAGACCCTGTGCAAGGTCAGGGAGGACGAGGAGAAGGTCATCCTGGTAAGCATCCTACTGGCCCGCCCAAACATGGTGCTCGGACCTCACGCTCCTCGCGACAGCTCCCCCTGGCAAATTCCCCTGAGGAAGAACCTTCTTTCTCAGGGAAGGGGCACCATCCGGCACCCGCGCCCAGACCTCTGGAATCTCCATGTCTGGCCCCTGGACGGGACGCGGAAGACCTAAGCTGTCTCCCATATGTGATGGTAGACACGTTCACTCAGGCTAGGGCTCCCTCTACAAGGCGCCTGTATGCCTTTTAAGTGCCGTCTGTTCACTAAGTGGTGTTCTTCCCATCGGGAAGACCCCCAGAGATGCGCAGTCAGATCAGTGCCTTCCTTCCTGCAAGAGAGGTTGGAAGGGAGGCTGTCCCCTTCCACCTTGAAGGTGTACATTGCTGCCATACCAGCACACCCATGACGCAGTCGACGGTAAGTCCTTAGGGAAGCATGATCTGATCATCAGGTTCCTAAGAGGCGCCAGGAGGCTGAATCCCTCCAGGCCATGCCTCGTTCCCTCAACGGACCTCTGTAGTTTTTCAGGGTCTACAGAGAGCCCCCTTTGAGCTTTGCAGTCAGCCGAGCTTAAGGCACTCTCCTTGAAGACTGTCCTCCTGACTGTGCTGACTTCCATCAAGAGGGTAGGTGACCTGCAAGCGTTCTCTGTCAGTGAAACGTGCTTGGAGTTCGGTCCGGGCTATTCTCACGTGATCCTGAGACCCCGACCGGGCTATGTGCCCAAGGTTCCCACCACTCCTTTTAGGGACCAGGTGGTGAACCTGCAAGCGCTGCCCCAGGAGGAGGCAGACCCAGCCCTGTCGTTGCTGTGTCCGGTGCATGCTTTACGCATCTATTTGGATCGCACACAGAGCTTTAGAGTCTCTGAGCAGCTCTTTGTCTGCTTTGGTGCACAGCGGAAAGGAAGCGCTGTCTCCAAGCAGAGGATCGCCCACTGGCTCATTGACGCCATAACTATGGCATATTTGCCCAAAACATGCCACCCCCTGTAGGGCTACGAGCCCATTCTACCCATGGTGTAGCGGCTTCTTGGGCCCTGGCCAGAGGTGCCTCTCTAACAGACATTTGCAGAGCAGTGGGCTGGGCAACACCCAACACCTTTGCAAGGTTCTACAACCTCCGGGTGGAACCGGTTTCATCCCAGGTAGTGGCACGCAACACAAGCGGATAAGCCTGGGATAGCCGGCCGGGTGTATCGCTTGCACATAGCGCCTTCCACCTCCTTTTGAGCTGAAGATGTGCGCTGTTAATTCCCAGTAGTGTTCACAAAAGTTGTTCCCTGATTGACTTCCTCCGAGCCCTGTGGCAGTCGAGTTTTCGGAGAGACTCGCTGCCGGCCCAGTACACGCGCCAACTAAGAGCCCGGTTCTGGGGTAGGTGCTCCGCATGTGGCGGTTCCCTGTAAGTCTAACCCCATGCGATCTATATCTTCCGCTAATTCACTTCCCTGCTGGCAAACTGCATCTTCCTTGGGCAGAGCCCCTCTGCCCCAGTCTCCATGTTGTAGTAACTCCTCCCCCATTGGGCAGGATCTACCTTGAAGGCTCTCCACATGGTTGGAAAGACCATGTGATGTATTCTTCCACTTAAATATCCCCCCCTCTCTTGGGGCGAGGTGTGGTCTCCACGGTGTCCTCCCTTTGGAAGGGACACACCACGACTAAACCTGGCGGCCCAGTCGGATAATCCCCCTTCTTTTTAGGGAGTGGAAAAAGAGAAGGGGAAAGAGGCCACGACTGGGTTAAGCCTGTCTCTATCTCTGGATAGTCGACTTGTCCCCAAAAAGGGCCGTTCGACACTCATAACTGTGTTGGGGGAGGTTACGTGTTGACCTGGTGTGCTGGCTATGAGGCACACAGCAAGTCTGCCCACCACACACCGCCAGTTCACGTAACACAGTTCCGCCTTGTGGCGTTTTGTATAGGGACCCCTAGTGTCACTACATCGACACCAACGTCGAATGAGTGACAGATAGGGAACGTCATGGTTACTGGTGTAACCTCCATTCCCTGATGTAGGGAACGAGACGTTGGTCCCTCCTGCCACAACGCTGAACTACCCGCTGAAATGGCTGGACCTTATATCAGCTCCTCAGCGTAAAACCTGAATGAGTGGTTGCATACCAGCTCCTTTTATACCCGTATGTTCGGGGGAGTGGCATGCAAATACCACTCACCAATTTTCATTGGCCTTTTATCAAAGACCAGAGGTGTCTCGGGCTCCCAAGAGTGACCCCTAGTGTCACTACATCGACACCAACGTCTCGTTCCTTCCATCAGGGAACGGAGGTTACACCAGTAACCATGACGCACTTTACAATAAGGTTGTATTAATTTACATAAGTTGAACTCTATTAATTAACATGAACTAACAATAAACAATAATTTTCCAACTTTTATTAATCTTGGTTAATGTTAATTTCGACATATAATAATAATAATAATAAAAATAATAATAATAATTTGTTTAATTAAAAGTTATATGTTCATATGAGTTGATGCATTATGAAAACAATAAGCATACAATGAACAATAGTATTTTTTGTAGATGACGTTAACCAATATTAATTAATGCTGTTAAAATATATTGTTTATCCATTGTTAGATCATGATCCCTAATGCATTACCTCATGTTAACAAATAGAAACTTATTGTAAAATGTTAAAAATGTTATTATTTTTTCTTTAGAATAATTTTAATTTAGATATTCATTACTTATAGTAATGCATAAAATGTGGAAATGCTTGCACATGTTTTGCAACACTTACTGTAGAACTACCTAAAATTATTCAGCTCATTGTATGATGCTAGTGTCTTATAATAAGTGACATGTTTTTGCAGAACAGTTGTCCATTTGCTTTTTTGTACAATGATCAAAGTTGATGCATCTCATGCAAAATGGCTTAGAATTAAGGGTCATTTGATTGTTTCTTCTGCTAGAATAGAAACCATGGAGTATGCCATTTGAACTGAGATAAGCAAATACTTGCAGCCTTTGAATTAATCTGATCACACTGTGAATTTGGCAACAGAGAGTCGAAAGCTTTGATGCTCAAATCGGTCTGTGCTTATGTAACCGGTCCTGCTCGACCTGCCCGAGCAGGATTCGAACCTGTGTCTCCGGCATGGGAGGTGGGCGCGCTAATGAGGAGGATAAATGTTACAGCCTCTAACGTCAGTCACTAGTGCGCCTTTTGAGGCCAGGGGAGTGAGGTTTACACATACCACACAGCTATCACATACCAGCTGGCTCCCGTTACTTACTGAAATTTAAATCTCTACCGCCAGTGACCAAAGCTGGAAGTGTTGTTGAATGAAACATCAAAAGCAACAACATGGATGTTAGATCCAATACCAAATAAGCTCTTAAAAGAGGTATTCCCTGTAATCTCAGAACCTCTTCTCTTCCCATTTATGATGAAAATACTAGAAAAGGTGGTGTCCTCCCAACTATGCTAATTTCTACAGATAAATCATATATATATATGAACAATTTCAGTCAGGATTTAGACCCCATCACAGTACAGAAACTGCAATTATCAGAGTTACAAATGACTTGCTCTTATCATTTGATCGCGGCTGCATGTCTCTTCTAGTGTTTTTAGATCTTAGTGCTACCTTTGACACCATAAATCTCTTGGATAGTCTTGAGAATTATGCTGGCATTTGTGGACTTGCATTAGCATGGTTTAGGTCCTGTTTAGTAGACTGCTACCACTTTGGGCCTGTGCTCTTCTACTTATATATGCTCCCCCTGGGAAATATTATCAGGAATCATGGAATGCATTTCCACTGTTATGCCGACGATACCCTACTTTATATTTTTTCGAAACCCGACTAAATTTCAACATTTTTCAAATGAACAGAGTGTATAAATGAAGTCAAAGAGTGGATGGCTAGAAATTTCCTGAACTGATGCAAACTCAAAGACATGGGATTCCTAGTGAGCCACTGTCTGAAGCATGGGTTCAGGATGGAGTTCACCAAAATGACTTGCCATAAGCTTACAGCCAGACTGCGATGCTCCTCACTGAATGATATCAATTTCAACTTGGTCAAAGGAGGGACAACACTTTCTTAAAAAAAAATAACTACATAGAAAATGAATTAACCACAAACAAAAGCCTTCATCAGCCAAAATCAAAGGACAATGCATATTTCCTCAGTTAATTTGGGACGACTTCAAGGACTTTAACACTAAAACTTAGTTCATACAAAAATCATTTTGTTTAACCATTGACCCACAACACTTACTTAGTTTACTAATTGTAACCACTAAACATAAATAACTAATATTGGCATTATATTCATTCATTTTCTGTTATAGCGTAATTTAATGTACAGCTGCTTTGAAACAACGCCTGTTGTGAAAAGCGCTATACAAATAAATTTTATTTGACTTGACTAACTCAGCTGAATGGGGATGATTTCAGGGTACATGAACTTTCAGAAGCAACATCCCCATTTTTGGTGTGAATATTTATTTGAATTAATTTAATAAAATGTGCAATTGATTTTATTCATTAATTTTAATCAATACATTTTTTTAGTCTCTCAATTCGCAGATGCTGTTACGCAAACAGCCAGGCATTCTCGCACTTGAAAAGCCCACTTTAGCAGTGAGTATCTCGGATCAAGGACACAATGCTAAAACAGTAGAAATGCAGCCTCAGCATTCGCCTCCGGCTGAAATCCTAGAGGGGCGAGTGATCTTGAGCGGTCTCATTCATACACACTGCAAGCATTGCCTCTCTAGTGCATGATATTATGAGATATCTGATGCCTCATTCACCAGAGGGGCACTTAAATCTGAATGCATTTTAAATAATGCCACAATCCTGTACTGGCCAGTACATGCAGGTGTCTTTAAAGGGACAGTTTACCCTTAAAAAAAAAAAAAAAAAACATCAGCACCAAAGTGAAGAATATGTGTCTGAGGTGTGTCACTTTTTTGATGTTAAAGGAGTACCTCCAAAAAAAAAAAAAAAAGTCTGTTATCATTTACTCAAACTCATGTTGTTCCATTCAAACCGGTGTGACTTTCTCCTGTGGAGCACAAAAGGAGATGTTAGACAGAACGCACAAGGCACTCTTGTTCTGTCAGTGTTGCACAACAAAGTTTTGCATTTCTGTGTGTACAAACAGACTATATCTGTGGAACAACCAGTAATGCTGAATTATGTAAGATCTGTAATGAATTTTTTACCTGTAAATATCTGAGGGAGAAAAGCCTGTATAGTGGCAAATAATTCATGTTAGTGTCACTGTCTTTAATAATGTGAAGAGAGGAGTTAAAAGAGGAAACCCTGCACACTCCACACTGCCACACAAGCCAGGATATACCAGTTTTTAACACACACACAGCAGTAATACCCAGCCTACATGACAAATGAAAGTGCCATGTCACATGCTGTAAATACATTTCACCACACAGACAACAGAGACAGAGCGATACATGGTTCAGTGTGCCCTTTGAGTAAGTGAAGCTCTTTGAGCACATGGACTGGAAGGTCAAAACATTAAAGAGGGCAGAATATAGTGGGAATACACTCCCCGTCTGCTGCAGATCAAACAAACAGATAGCCCGCCCCAAACTCACTCCATTGGTTGAGTCTATGTTGTTGTTTCTGGCTGGATGTGTCACTCAAAACAAACAGGATTTTTTTACAGCACCACAAAGACACAGTGCTTACAGTTTTCGGGGGGAAAAAAAGAAGAAAAAAAAATTTAATTAATTTAATTAACCTACAAATGGCTTATTATGTTATTATGGTCTCTGCATATTAAGTTGGGATTGGGGAAAGTATTTTAACAACAAACTTCATCTTTAAAATAAGAAAAAAAAAGCTTTACATTTACATTTGACAGACTCTTATCCAAAATGACTTACATTTTATCAATATGTGCTTACTTAACTTAGTAGGCCCATTTGCCAATTAGGTCAGAAAAATAAACTTAATTTGAAAGGAAAACAAGCTCTTTTTTTTCAACCCCATCTGCATGTTTTTTTTATTTTTTCCAAGCATAAATCTAACTAATTATTTTAAGATTTGATATGTGCCATTTTGTCTTGTTTTAAGAATGTTTAGATATTTTTTCTGGAAAAGTTTCATTATTATACGTAGCTATTTGTACATTTAAACATACATTTTGTTTGAATAGATGCTGAAACATACAATATGTGCTGACAGCATCTAAAAAATGTTTTATGTATTTACAGCTTAAGTAACACAAATATATTTATGAATCCTTTATATTATAAATATATTTGTACAGTTAGATTTTATAATATATATATATATATATATATATATATATATATATATATATATATATATATATATATATATACACACACACACACACACACACACACACACACACACACACACACTACCTGTCAAAAGTTTTGAAACACTTGACTGAAATGTTTCTCATGATCTTAAAAATCTTTTGATCTGAATGCGTATGCTTAAATGTTTGAAATTAGTTTTGTAGACAAAAATATAATTGTGCCACCATATTGATTTCATTATAAAACTAAAATGTAATAAAAAAAATAAAAAAACATTTTTGAAATTGATGTCTTGGACCAAATAATAAAGAAAAGCAGCCAATAAGTGCCCAACATAGATGGGAACTCCTTCAATACTGTTTAAAAAGCATCCCAGGGTGATACCTCAAGAAGTTGGTTGAGAAAATGTCAAGAGTACATGTCTGCAGATTCTAGGCAAAGGGTGACTACTTTGAAGATGCTAAAATATAACACAGCTTTTATTTATTTTGGATTTTGTTTAGTCACAACATAATTCCCATAGTTCCATTTATGTTATTCCATAGTTTTGATGACTTTACTATTATTCTAAATGTGAAAAAAAATAAAAAAATAAAACAAATTAAAAAATTAATAAATTGGAATATGGCATTTCGCAAGTGGTCACAAGACAAGCGAAAGACAATGAGCATTTGACGTGATCACTGACTTTATTGTGTCGTAACCCAGATTCTCCTGAAAATAAATCATACAAAATGTGTTACAAAATCAGATTTTGTTGAGCAAGTGTTAAAGCAATTGAATAATGTGGATACTTAAACCAAAGAGCCAGTAGACTCTATAAAAAGAGACTCATTACCCAGTTCTGTTTGGGATGAGTTGCCTGATCAGTGGGTTGGAGTGTGACCACCAATTAGTGATTTTAAGAGCCTGGATCAATAATGCACAAAGATGATTTTTTCCCATATAAACTTAGCAAAAAAAGAAATGTCCTCTCACTTTTAATTGCTTTTATTTTCAGCAAACTTAACATGTGTAAATATTTGTATGAACATAAAAAGATTCAACAACTAAGACAAAAACTGAGCAAGTTTCACAGACATGTGACTAACAGAAATGGAATAATGTGTCCCTGAACAAAGGTGTGGGGGGGACAAAATCAAATGTAACAGTCAGTATCTGGTGTGGCCACCAGCTGCATTGAGTACTGCAGTGCATCTCTTCCTCATTGACTGCACCAGATTTGCCAGTTCTTGCTGTGAGATGTTACCCCACTCTTCCACCAAGGCACTTGCAAGTTCCCGGACATTTCTGGGGGGAATGGCCCTAGCCCTCACCCTCCGATACAACAGGTCCCAGACGTGCTCAATGGGATTGAGATCCGGGCTCTTTGCTGGCCATGGCAGAACACTGACATTCCTGTCTTGCAGGAAATCATGCACAGAACAAGCAGTATGGCTGGTGGCATTGTCATGCTGGAGGGTCATGTCAGGATGAGCCTGCAGGAAGGGTACCACATGAGGGAGGAGGATGTCTTCCCTGTAACGTACAGCGTTGAGATTGCCTGCAATTACAACAAGTTCAGTCCAATGATGCTGTGATACACCACCCCAGACCATGACAGACCCTCCACCCAAACCTCGACTCGTCAGTGAAGAGCACTTTTTGCCAGTCCTGTCTGATCCAGCGAAGGTGGGTTTGTGCCCATAGGCGACTTTGTTGCCAGTGATGTCTGGAAAGGACCTGCCTTACAACAGGCCTACAAGCCCTCAGTCCAGCCTCTCTCAGCCTATTACGGACAGTCTGAGCACTGATGGAGGGATTGTGCGTTCCTGGTGTAACTCTGGCAGTTGTTGTTACCATCCTGTACCTGTCCCGCAGGTGTGATATTCGGATGTACCGATCCTGTGCGGGTGTTGTTACACATGGTCTGCCACTGCGAGGATGATCATCTCTCCCTGTAGTGCTGTCTTAGGCATCTCACAGTATGGACATTGCAATTTATTGCCCTGGCCACATCTGCAGTCCTCATGCCTCCATGCAGCATGCCTAAGGCACGTTCACGCAGATGAGCAGGGACCCTGGACGTCTTTCTTTTGGTGTTTTTCAGAGTCAGTAGAAAGGTCTTTTTAGTGTCCTAAGTTTTTATAACTGTGACCTTAATTGCCTACCGTCTGTAAGCTGTTAGTGTCTTAATGACTGTTCCACAGGTGCATGTTCATTAATTGTTTATGGTTCATTGAACAAGCATGGAAAACATTGTTTAAACCTGTGGGGTCTGAGGGTGTTTTGGACCCTGGAGAAGTTTTGACATGCCTTGACATTTGTGTTTTTGTCAGTTGCTTAAAAACATATTAATGGCTAAAGTCTGATAATACTGTGTTCAGCACAAACTGGGATACAATAATATGTGAACAGCATGTATGTACATGTTTGTATCTTTGAGAAAATAACGTTTATGCGTGGTTTTTGAAAAAACAAAAATTGTAAGTCACTGAAATAAGGCCATATATCACATACTAAACATTTGTTCACAAGACTTTTGAGAACTGGATCTTGTAGCCTAGAGTTTTTGCTATAAAATGATGTGAAAACCATCCTGATCACTCATTCATACAAAACAACATAGTCATTTAACTTTTGTAAGACACTTGCGACACTTGTAAGACACCATATGCGAGGAGGCGTGGATGATCATGAATATTGATGTGATTCACACCTGAGGAGACAAAGACCCCTCCCCCGAGAGAGAATGAATGTTAGGAGACTTAATGATTTAACGTATTATCTGACTATACATTTTCTTTACATAAAGACTTTACTTAAAAACTTTAGACCTACACTACCATTTAAAAGTTTATAGATCTGTAAGATTTTTTAATGTTTTTAAGTCTTTTCTGCTCACTAAGGCTGCATTTATTTGATCCAAAATACAGCAAAAACAATGATATTGTGAAATATTTTTACAATTTAAAATAACTGTTTTCTATTTGAATATATTGAATATACCCTTTACAATAAAGATCTGTAAAGTTAATTGGATTTTCACAAAATTATCTTTAAAATACTGTGACGTTTCTTTTTTGCTGAGTTTATCTATCTCACCTGCAGGTTTTCTCGATTGAGGTGGCACTGTATTTGCATAGAATCAGTCAGAAACACCCCGAGTTTAGAACGGTAATTGGATGATTCCATAAGGTAGGAAATCAATTAAATGCTATCTGTCCCCTTATTTAAAAGGTTTTCACAGAATCTTATTCAGGCACAGCAGGATCAATAATTGCAATGTGTGGGGGTGATTATGCAGTACATTCTTATGAAATCATGCACATTTGCATGTTTGTAGGTGTGAGATTATGATGCCCACAGTCCGTCCGCTAACCATCTTAATGCATATTGCACATCAAAAGGGAAAGCATTCGTGAATAAACGTAAGCTCCGATCACGTTGGCCAGCTGCTATGCAACTTGCAGGAGTCAGGGTGCATCAGTCCGCTGGGAAACAATGTTGTGTTGACAAACTATCAGGCTGCTAGCAATTGCTTTTGAGGAACAACTAGTCAGATATGCCAAAGTATGTGAGGTTAGTGGCATCAAATCTTCGAAAAGTGTCCAGAGCTTTGTTTGACATCTATATATTCCACTTTATTTTTGAGTTTTGTCTGTGAAATAATCCGTATTTATGAATTTGTTTTGTACCTAAATTATGACCACACATATCACACATAATTACCGCTATTTTCTGTGTTTTTATGGATAATGTTCAGAAGATTGTGTCATTTCTGATAAACCTGCTTCTAAAGCATTTGCAAAAACAAAAACTGTTATTGGTCGCTTTATATGTCAGTCAAACAATCTTTTCTTGTATTGCTGGGTGGTTCAGTCCATCTAAGAGGACAAAATAAGCTTTGAAGTATACCAGACTTTTTTTTGGCAATAATCAAAAATCTGTCTCTCCAAGACAAATAATATGATATTTCATAAATTACATTCTAATACCCATAAGATTACAAAGATAAGCAAACCATTTTGACATTTAATCATGTGCAGGATATGAATTATATACCAACATTTATATTTTCAATTCTTACTGTAAAAAAAAATAAATAGATATCATCAATAATTGCTTCATAGTTAATTGTACATATATCCTTCCTGATATCAGTGATTGAATTACAACAAAGTCCCTTTCAAGGCAAGTCAGCCCACTCAGTGGCCATCTTTGGAACGCTCTTGGGTAGGCTGGGTAGCTATTTTTCTATGAATACAAGCGCCATACATGTACAGCTTCTATCTTCTTGAATAGGGAAAGACCGAAATCTCCAAATGATTACGATCAAAGAACGTATTCTAAATCAGTAGGAAAATCTGACAACACTGGTAACATAAATGGTGCGTCTTTAGCTCAGATCACGCAAAAAAATGGCTACTTTCCTTGGTTGTCTGCGCATAAGCGTTCTTGAGCTGATTGACAGGCGATGTCTGTTTTTAAAAGCTGATCGACTCTTTTACCTGTGTGGTGGGACTTCCTTTTCTACACCCGTTGGCTGTTCTAATTTCTCCCATTCATTTTAACAGAAGTGGCCCATCACTGCTAAATAGTCTCTGATTACAACTATTGAAAATGCTATTTTATATCTGTAAATATATTTCAACATGCTAGATCTGATATGTCAGATATCTGAAAATGCATTTAAGATATTAATAAACTGGAAAGTAATTAAAGATATCTTAAAAGGCTTTCTTATGAGTTACAATCACATAACAGATATCAATAATTAACATTGCCTCTGGTAAAAAACAGATTACAGTGTTGCGAATTTATATGTAAATAATTAATTAATTTGTTTACGAATCTTGGCCGCATTTGACCATCAATATATGTAGGAAATTTGATAGTATAAATGTACACAGGATGGGTTAAAGTGCCCGTGTACCCCCACCATTATATGTAAGGAAAACAGTATGTGTGAGCTAGGAATTAAATTAAACTGTCCTCATTCTACATTATTATGTAAGGATATTTATAATGGAATTAGTCACGTTGACATCCATTCTAAATTAGATAAATGACAAATAACTAGATTATTTGTCTGAATAAAATTCTCCACCATTAAAATCGTAATACAACACCTCGTTGTATCCGCTCACAATTTCTATTGTAAGGAATTAGCTTTAATAAGGGAATTATGATAAATTATCTTATTGGAGTAATATTATTCTCATGGATTATTAAAAATAATATTACACATATTTAGGTATAGTTTGAAGCGAAATCTTTTAAAAACAGGGATGAGAATATTTATCAAAATATACCACAGTCAAATTATCTTTGAATACAGACAAACTTTATTGCTATTCTAAACAAACTAATCTAAGACATACAACATGAAACAGGTTGGTGAGTAGTGACAGAATGTGAAATAAATGATCAATACAGAGAAAATGAAATTTATGGAGTCTGGTGACAATCCCTTTAAGAATAATTTATCCTTCTCTGAGTCTACATCAATTTGCAATCAGATTACCCAAAGTATTTAAATAATACACCAGCACTTTGAGCAAAAGTCTGGAGATGTACTTGCGCATCGTTGCGTTTCCTTGCGTTGCGTTCTTTGTGTTGCTTGGTTCTTTGGCTCTTTGTAGAAAGTTCGTTCCGTCGATAATTTTGACTTCTGTTATGATCAGATAGTTATTGTCTGGATGGATTGAAGTTATTGTGTGCAAGAAGGACTCGTGACTCCCGTTGGATGTCTGAACCGTAGAGCAGAGAGTGAGAGGCTTCCTCGGGACTTTTGTGTCCCGAGTTTTCCTTGGACTCTACATGGCACGGAGGATTAGGAAGAAGCAAGAGAGCCAAAGAGAGGAGACCAAGCAACGGTTCCAAGAGAGGATTCCAAAGAGCAGAAGCAGCGTTCTTCCTGTTTTGGAAACATCTGAACTGAAATTGGCTGCACCCCAAAGGCGTCCTGAGCCAAGCAGAAGTGACTTTTCAGAGTCACATGGTCAACTGGTCTGTCCTTTTCAGAGTTGATTTACAATCCTTTGTGTGTACAGGATTCTTTCAACTCTGGCTCAAAATAGTGAAGGTTTAATCATGAACTTTTATATCTTGAAAACGTTGTCATCAACATTCTCTATGTAAACAAGCAAGCATTTATATACTAAATATGACATACTTTCATAAATATTACACGTGTAAGTAACAAAACATGAAAATCCCTGATTACCAATCATACTGGTTAATTCACTGGTTTTACAACATGGATAATACATTACACGTTAAGAGAAACCTGATTGTCGGGGTATTTTAACAGGTGAAGCCTTGAATAGTACAATATTTAAAGATTATAATCATCACTACACATTTTAAAAGGTACATCGGCTATAATCATTAATTTGTCAGTTATAACAGTAATCACAGGTCAAAGTAATTTTCAGAATTATCTAGCAAGGCTATGTATTGTGTACATGGTGGATCTAAATGCATTCTGTACATTTTAGAGGGTTAACTTCAGCAAAGTACAACATTCATGGATTCCTTTCAGATGCTGTTTGCAGAATAATGAGAATCTCATGAAGACCTCATGACTAATTATCGTCCAGAATAAAGAGACTTGGCATTGTTTTGTTCATTGTAATTCAGGCGGATCTCATGCGGTCTCTGCTGAGCTAAGAAAGAATGTCTTTGGAATGTGCAGGATGGGGAGAGGAGGTGTCCCTGTCTTTAGGTCTATGTTGATTTCGGGCCTTGGGACTGTCTTCGTTTCCTGATATGGCCGCGGATTTACGCATTTAAGGTCACAAGGTGTTACTTGGCCATTTGGTCTTACAGAGGGTTTAAGTTTGTGGAACAAAGAAAGGTTGTCTGTATGGGTTAGCGCTGTCATTACCCTAGTTTGAGATTAAGCAGGAATGGTAGAGACGGTCTCCTTCAGCAATTTAGGCACCATGGATTCATTTTTATGACTCTCTAATGGCTTGGTGGGGCTCTCTCTGATCTGTGGAATTTGGTGTTGTGTTCATTTGATGGCTTCGTTCGTGGATAATCCTACAACAGATATAAAAAACAAATAGAGTTGTAATTAATTTGTTGATATCAGGAATGGACATTTGCACTTGTAACAATGTAATTATTGATATAAAAAATCTTATTTATACTAGTAAGAAGTGCATTGCTGATATTTGAAACTGGAATTTCAATTAGTAAGAAATACATTTTAGATATCTGTTATTTTGTATTGAACTGAATGACAGATCATTGTGAAATTATAATTGTTGAAATTCCATTTTTGATATCAATAAATATGTTTTTTTACTATCCACCTTATTTTTCATCAAAACTAGGGCGCCGCACTTATCAACCTTGAATGTGGACCACTTCTGGTATAAGCCACTTCCAGCTATTTTAGCTAACAAAAATATTACATTATGCTGCTTTATATTACAGGCTGGCAATAAATGTTGACATATTATTATCATTAATTAAGATTTTCATAAACTCATTGGTTTTGAGCGCATATACTGTAGTTTTACCGTATATCACATTTTGCCATCGTTTTATCACACACTGTTGCACTGGCAGAATGAATGAAATCAGGCGCTGACAGGACAGTCCTCCACAAACTTTACACAACCAGCAGAGAGAAGAAAGATGCTGGAAAAATGCTGCTTCAACTTTCTTTGCACCAAAACTGCATCTTGTTTCATCTTGGTAAAATAATAAACACATTTTACTCTCCGTTCTTGTCAGAGAGCATTCTCTCTTTCTTAGCAGTGTATAGTAAACAGACATGCATATCATGCATTCAGCATGGCTTATGAAAAATCGCCTTTGGAAATAAACAAATAAAGGCATCATTGGAGATTATGCAGGTACATATGAATGGAAGTTTACATTGAGACAAGAAAGACTGCATCGTCACATCTCGGTAAAGAAAGAAGCAGGTTTTATTACCGTCTCTTCAATACAACAACACACAGCAACAAGTGAATTATTTACTTACTCTTTTACTATAAATGCTGATGCTAGACAATTATCCGACATTGGCACATAATTCTGCTGTACATCATGTGGTTGTGTGATAGTTTAGAAGCCCAGATCACTAAATTCTGGTATTATAACCTTCTAGTTATTTACACTGCGGTCAATGCCAGTGGAACTTTTCACATCCGCCAGAAATGCAGCCGCTGCTTGCTTCTGTGTTGCAAAACAAGGTGGATAGTTGAAATTCAATTCGTCATTTTTTATCTCAAGAAAATTTTATTTTACCAGTGCAAATCTAACCAGATAGGTAAAGTTTGACAAGATGAAGTTTAATGTTGCCTTAACAAAGCCTGGTTTTAGGTTGTTCGTCAAGCCAACCTAATTACTGATAACAAAAATTACCATTTTCACTAACAGTAATTTCATGGCTGATATCAAGAATGAGCATTTTAGCCTAGTGAAAATTGTATTGTTGATATCTATAATTCATATACTGCACAATTAAATGTCAAAAGGGCTTGCGATTAAAGATAATAGTAGTAGAAGTAAATTCATTCTCATGTAAAATCATTTCAAGTCATCTCATTCTCTATAAAGAAATGGTATCGATATTGAAGACAGAACATTTGTTTATGTGGTTACAACAGAAGCTGGACATCAGCAGTGCCGCTTAAAGGTAGAACACAGACCTTCAGTTTTCAAAATGTTGATGTCATTTCAGCTGTTCGGCTCAAGACACACAGTAAAATACAGGTCTGTAGACATTTGATCTGAAACAAAAACAGCCCAGAGCGGAAACTTTTCAGAAAGTGAATTTCAGCGGGAATCCCTGGGTGGCTGTTGTCACTCTGTTTAATAAAGCACCTTTAAGTACACGCACATAACGTTCTGCTTCTTTGCAGTGACAAAGTAATATATACTGAAAATATTAATTAAACATTATACGTTTGCTGTTGAATTATTTTGGGGGAGAGTGGAGCACTATGGGTGTGTTTACTTTAAGCTATTAACCTCTGGAATTAAACCACTAAGAACATTTTGCAAAATAAACACAATCTTTTTTAAATGTCACGAAATTAAAAACAGCATTAATAAACCTAAGAACAAAACTGCACTATAAACAAACCACAAATGCTCCAATAAGGCAGCCAGCATGCCTAAGATACACACACATATCTAAAAGGGACAGCTCACCCAAACGTGAACATTTTGTCATCATTTATGCACCCAAATCTGTATGATTTTCCTTCTTTTGTGGACCACCAAACAGATGTTTATCAGTATGTTTGAGCAGCTCTCTTCCATAAAATGAAAGTGGATGGGGACCAGGGGCTGGATAAACTCCAAAAAGGACAAAAAAAAGCACCATAAATCCATCAAAACTAATCATTACAACGTGTACAGCATATATTCCAAGTCTTCTGAAGACATACGACAGCTTTTCTGTGAGAAACAGACTGACGTTCAAGGCGTTGTTCACTAAAATATGTAAAAGAGCACTCAGCCTATATCTCCTATTGTGTTCAACGGTCAATCATACAGGACATGAAACATGAGGGCGAGTAATTGTTGACAGTTTTAATTTTTTGGTTGAACTATTCCGTTAAGGAATTGGGGAGCTCTTGAAAGAAAAATGGAAATGCTAAGACTATCAAACAGAAAGAGTAGCAAACTTATGTCTTAGGGGAAAATCCATAAATAATCGAGCCCTTTCTTTTAATATTTTGGGATTATTTTGGACCTCTCTCTAAACCCTGGGAACTTCAGCTACTTCAAACTCCAGTCTTGTTCTAAGCTCTACGGCTGAAAATTAGGAAATGAAGAGATAAGACCTTAACCAGGCCTGTGCTCTCTACGGTGACCCTTACAAAGAGACTCCGTCCACATGCTGAGATGGTGTCTGCAGTGAAAACTCAGCCAGTCTTTGTTTTTCTCACAGATCTCAGCTGTCTTCACTGGGACCTGCAATAAAACATCACAATGTGATCAATAATTTGAAGTCAAAGTAAAATATACAATGTCACAATTTCATGATTCAGTACAGACACAAAGAGCAGAAAAGTTAGTGCACTAGAAAACATTGCAATGCTCGAATTATTAAAAGTTTCAGTAGAATCAGTGCACAGCACTGATTATTAAACAATTGGAGTGCTTATTCTGACCACTTTCTGTGCAATTTTACAAGAATGACTGATTGACTGACTTTACATTATTCCGTCCTTAATGTATGGGTAAAAAATGACACATCCAGTAGATCAGTAAAACAAAAGAAAAATGTGCACACGCAAACTCATAAGGATATGCATGAAATGTATTGTTCCCGCCATTAGACTACATCAGGACTAATATAGATGTGCTGCACCTAAACCAAACAATAAAATGTATTACCATGTTAATGGAATAATTCAATTATATATATATATATATATATATATATAAAATATGATGTTCTTGACAAGTTTCATGAGATTCACCCATTTATACAAATGTAAGTATATAAAATGCAAAATGTTTATCTATTAACACTATAATTATAATGTAAAGGAAATTTGGCCAATTATTTTGTCAGTGACATAATTGGCAATGAATGGTCCAATTTTACCAGAACTGACCCTACAATACACCAATTTAAAGGGATAGTACATCCATAAATGAAAATTCTGTCATCATTTACTCTCCCTCATTTTGTTCCAAACCTGTCCTTAGAATATATTTTATTTAGATTTTTTTTAAAGCAAAATCCCTACATATTTTTCCTTGGATTTTGTGTAGAAATATGATCTGTGCTTGACCAGTTTTGTGAGATCTTTTTGTCATTGAGATAAAAGGCAAAATGTAGCCTAAATTACCTGAATTTACCATTTATTCACAAATGTAAGGATATAGTTCAACCAGAAATAAACATTCTGTAACGATTTACTCACCCTCATGTTCTGCCAAACCTGTGACTTTCCACCAACAATCATGCCACGCTCCAAATCACTGAGATCACATTTTTCCCCCATTCTGATGGTTGATGTGAACATTAACTGAAGCTCCTGACCCGTATCTGATTATTTTATGCACTGCACTGCTGCCACACAATTGGCTGGTTAGATAATCACATGGATGAATGTTGGTGCCAAACGGGCTGGTTTGAGTTTTTCTGTAACTGCTGATCTCCTGGGATTTTCACACACAACAGTCTCAAGAATTTACTCAGAATGGTGCCAAAAACAAAAAACATCCAGTGAGCGGCAGTTCTGTGGATGGAAACGCCTTGTTGATGAGAGAGGTCAACAGAGAATGGTCAGACTGGTTTGAACTGACAAAGTCTACAGTAACTCAGATAACCGCTCTGTACAACTGTGGTGAGAAGGATATAATCTCAGAATGCTATTCTGAGATGTGGGTTGGCGCTGTTTCGTCGGCATGAGGGGGACCTACACAATATTAGGCAGGTGGTTTTAGTCCTCGAAATCTGACTGGACAAGAGCCGTTCCATGACTACTGATGTCTCAGAACATAATCACTCAGATGCTTCACTGTCTGTATCACTCTTGTATTCATGCCATTCTAAACTAAAATGTAAGAGCAGTGCAGATGTGTAAAGAGCTAGATGTGTTATTTTTGTGACATCTCAGATTTTTGCCAGCAGGTGGCGACAAAAAACATTTGTGTGTGTGTGTGTGTGTGTGTGTGTGTGTGTGTGTGTGTGTGTGTGTGTGTGTGTTAAATGAGCCACTTAAGTAGATGTGCAGTGAGTCACCGTCAGTCAGTTAGTGTTTTCATTCATCAGCACTCTGTGATCGCTCAGATTAATACTACACTACTTAAGCTGGGAAATAGCTTTCAACAGCTTTAAACTAACAACTTCAGCATTAAGGCTCATCACAGCTGAGAGACACATCTGACTGATTAATTACACAAAATCAAGGCACTTACCTCTTACTGGAGAGGACATACTGTTCAAAATGGCGGAGGAGATTGTGGTTTTATAGCGAATGACTCTTGTGCACCAGCTACCACAAAATAGGGAGCAATAATCCTACTCAGACGGCTATTATTCCACAGAGAAAAAAGGGGTGCATTTGACCAAAATGACATTATCTTCAGAAAGCTGACTAACACACCGCAGCATCTCTGTTTGAAAGTTGTGACAAACTCAGGTAATCACATGCACATGCTCTCTCTCTTGCTCTCGCTCTCTCTCTCACACAGACACACACACACTTCCTTGTTTCTCCAATAACTTGTTAGAAACAGCCCAAGCCGAGATACTAGTTCTAAAGTGAAATTTTTGAGAGGCTTAGATGCATCATTTGGTTTGAACCAGCAACGGCAGATTCTGGTCTGTCGTGTATGAAACTAGTTTCATGCACAAATGCGTTTTTTTTTGTGACCGCACTCAGTTTTGCCTCATTTTTTATTTACTTGTTCATTGAACTGTTGTATATAAGCAATATCACACTCGCAATCATGCTATATGGCCTTAAATCAGCTCTGCTGTGATTACCTACGGCTGAATCACAGCAGTGCTGATGAAGGGCCATATCGCACTCTTGCTCTTGTGATATTACTTAAATATATATACACTGATCAGCCACAACATTAAAACCACTGACAGGTGAAGTGAATAACACTTATTATCTCGTTACAATGGCACCTGTCAAGGGGTGGGATATATTAGGCAGCAAGAGAACAGTCAGTTCTTGAATTTCATGTGTTGGAAGCAGGAAAAATGGGCAAGCGTAAGGATCTGAGTGACTTTGACAAGGGCCAAATTGTGATGTAAGATGACAGGGTCAGAGCATCTCTAAAACGGCAGGTCTTGTGGGGTGTTCCCGGTGTGCAGTGGTTAGTACCTACCAAAAGTGGTCCAAGGAAGTACAACCAGAGCAGCCGACAGTGTCATGGGCACCCAAGGCTCACTGATGTGTGTGGGGAGTGAAGGCTAGCCCGTCTGGTCCGATCCCACAGAAGAGCTACTGTAGCACAAGCTGCTGAAAAACTTAATGCTGGCCATGATAGAAAGGTGTCAGAACACACAGTGCATCACAGCTTGCTGCGTATGGTGCTGCGTTGCCGCAGACCGGTCAGAGTGCCCATGTGTCCCAGCTCGTGAGTATGTGTGTGTGTACAGTATGCATGTGTGTCCGTGTGTGAGAACGAGAGAGAGGGGGAGTGCGAGGGTGCTTTTCACAGATATATATCAGAAAGTTATTTATGATAATATAGAAACTGTTGTATTGATCAAGTCGGGGGATGCTTTTTACATCAAGGCTCTGTTTATTGGTCACGACTCAAGTCTCTCTCTGTGTGTGTGTGTGTGTGTGTGTGTATTTGCATATGTAAATGTGTGTGCACAGATGTATGTTTCAGTGAGTGTGCATATGTGTGTTTGTTTATACGTATGTGTGTGTTTGCGTGTGTCAGTGTGTGAGAGTGAGCGTATGTTTGTATGTTTGTATGTCAGTGTGTCTGTGTGCGCTTATGTGTGTTTGTTTGTGTGTGTGTGCGTGCACACGTGTGTGTTTGTGTGTCATTGTAAGACCAGAGCAAAAGAAAGAGAGGGATTGCAAGAGAGCTTTTTGAATAGAAATTTAAAAACATTTTTGATATATAGACATTGTTTGTCATTCTTATCCGATGTACTGTACTTAGCCAATGTCTTTGTATTAACTGGTTATTTTTTTGTGGTATACTGTAAAAAAATTCCTGTAGAAATTACAGTGACTGGCAGCAGTTTGCCAGTAACTTACTGTAATTGGATTACAGTAATTTTACTGTAAAAGCATTTACAGTACCATCCATCTTACCGTAAATTGTAGTTACAGCAATGTACTGTTACAGAGTAAAATTTACAGTATTTTACTCTTTTATTGCATCAGTATTGTACTGTAATACAATTAATAGATAATGTTACACTAAAATTTACAGTAATTGGATGGTCACTTTCTCCAGTTTATATACTGGAATACAATATATACACATTATAGAACTGCAGTACTTTAACAATGCCAGTGAATAAAAAAGAATATGACAACAAATGTGACTTCAATAATTTTATTGTGCAATGGATCTTCAAAATGAAGTCAAATCATCAGTTATTTCAATGTGTCATAATTGACTACATTCCCACTCCTTTCAGTTTCAATTAGAGCTTTAAATTACTGTAACACTTCTGCATGTCCATACTAATAATGAACCTCATTCACAGGTGCAATCATTCTTGCAATAACATTTCGACATTTCGAAAATTGTTTCATTTTTAGCACTCCTGAATAAATGCAGTCATTCACTTAAAAAACGTTCTTACATAAACTCTTCTGAGCAAAACATACTCTCGTGTGGTAGATTAATAATTTTGCAAACTCAAATGAACAAGCTCCCTGGTGGTTAGAGGAAGCAACACAAGGATTCAGGCTAGAGTTTCTTCGTTTGCAACGTCTGGATCGCCTGGTGTCTGGATTTATCCTCACAATGAACCCTAGAAATAAATTCTAAATAAATATTCTATGATACATGACCATTTGCTTTTCAGCATGTCTCACTAATGTCGCTCCAAACTAATAAAATAATATATATTTATATTATTTTATTCTGTTAATCACACAAAGTGAACATATCACTTCAGACCTGGAATATGAAGCACAAGCTACAGGAAGGCACTGTCCACTGCTATTGTATTGATAAGACAGCTAGAGATATTTATGAAGATATCTCCTTTTGTCTTCAGCATAAGAAATTCATATGGGTTTTGAACAACAAAAGGACGAGATAATTATGACAGAGTCACCTCTATTAATATAAAAAGCTTTTGAACAGATTTAAACAGTATGGCATATTACAAGATGTGCTTACCTCTGACTTTGCTTTCAATAGACAACATCCATTTATTTACTGGGCAGAACTGAATCCCCTGAAAAATAAATAAATATATAGTTTTAGTCTTGTTAAAATATTCAAAAGTGTTGTCCTTAGTTGTGTAAATGTGGGAGCTTTTCTAATAATGGTTAATTCACCCAAAAATGAAAATTCTCTCATCAATTCCTCACCCTCAAGCCATCCCAGACGTGTATGACTGTCTTTATTCAGCAGGACACAAATGAAGATTTTTTTGACAAATATCTCATCTCTGAAGGTCCATAACATGCAAGGGAATGGGTGCCAAATTTTTGATGCTCCAAAAAGCACATATAGCCATCATACAATTAATCCATACGACTCCGGTGGATTATTGATGTCTTTTGAAGTGAAATGCTAGGTGTTAAAATGTTCGCTTCTGTGGTTTACTCGTTGACGAGGGTGGAGTTCAAACTGCTTCTCGTGTGACTTAAGTGTGAAAGCCTCCTCTGCATAGATATTCATACATAGATCCCTTATGGCTGTTCCTATGGACCGCGATAATGTTTCCACACAAAAACAGTTTATGCAGTGGCCTGAGCAAGGAGCTTGGTCTGAGGCATCTCCTCCATTCACTTGCATTCAAACCAATTAAAACTGTTCTCCTTGTTGACCGTTCCAAGATGACGCCACAGTTGACGTATCCAGACCTGCCGAATGAGGCATCTACTGTATGTATTATTAACTATGGTCCTGTGTTGTAAACAACACTGCGCTTCCACGCTTAGGCTTACACGCTATACGTCACGCAGAAGGCTGTTTGAACTCCACCCTCATCAACAACCTGGCCAGAAGCTAACATTTTTAGTAAAAAAAGTTTTAATTATTGATCTATTTCTTACACAGACCTAGCGTTTCGCTTCAGAAGACATTAATTTATCCACTGAAGTCATATGGGTTACTTTTATGATGGCTATATGTGCTTTTTGGAGCTTAAAAATTTGGCACCCATTCCCTTGTATGTTATGGACCTACAGAGCTGAAATATTCTTTCAAAAATCTTCATCTGAGCTCCTCTGAAGAAAGACAGTCATACATGTCTGTGATGGCATGTGGGCAAGTAAATGATGAGAGAATTTTCATTTTTGTGTGAACTAATCCTTTAAGATTTCAGCATAAGAAATTCATAAGGGATTTGAACGACATAAGGACAAGTAAATTATGACAGAATTTGTATATCTGAACTGAATCCCCTGAAAAATAAATAAATATATCGCTTTAATCTTGCTAAAGCATTTGAAAGTGTTGTCCTTAGTTATATGTAAATGTGGGAGCTTTTCTCATAATGGTTAGTTCACCCAAAAATGAAAATTCTGCCATAATTTACATACCTAACGTCATTCCAACTCCATTGCCAACCCCTTTCTCTCTTTTCCATACAGTGCATACATAGTGACCAGGATTGGTGAAGTTCAGGAAAGGACAAAACCAAAAGCACTGTTAAATTAGTCTAAATGACTTATACACTATATATTGCAAGTGTCCCAAATTTGTTATTTTTTAGTGAAAAAAATCAGGAAGTTCAGATTACGTTAGTAGCACTAATTCATGTTTTAAAGGATCTTTCCAAGAGTGATCAGCTATGAAGTACTTGGGAATGCAAATCTCTGCATCTGTGTTGATATGACCTAAAACACACACAAACACACACACACACATGTTGGTGCGGCTATCCTTATGAGGACTCTCCACAGACATGTATTAACATTAAATACATACAAGACTATACATTTACTGTGTAAGTTTTGGGCAGCTGACCCACTGCCTAATCAGTTAATGGCTTAACCGACAGCATGTTTTAAATGAAGGGGACTTTCAAGGAAAATGGTCTCAGAACAGTTTGAAAAGTACCTTATTTTCATTCTACCTTCTGTCATGGCTCCGGTGAGTTTGCCGGTATATTCTGTGTGTTTTGTTATTTTCTCTCCTTCATGTTTTGCAGGCGAAGCTGGCATGCATGATCAGTGTTTCCATGGGAACATTGACTGTTCCCAGGGGAACGCTGATCATGCCACTAATTAGCGTGCTAGCAACACCTGGTTCTCCTCTAATTCACTCCCTACTTAAACCCTTTGTGTTCTCAGTGTCTTTGATAGATTATTATTTGATGTGAAGTAACTTACCTCACACTCTCTGCCTAGTTAATCCCGTCTCATGTATCTGTTTGGTTGCCCATCTCTGCCTGCGTGTCAGGAGTGTGGTTACCTTCCAGCTTGCTGTACACTTGTTCTCTGCACTCACGAATCTTCAACTAAGGATTCCTCGTCTCTGCCCGCGTGTCGGGAATGTGATTACCTTCAAATCTGCTGGCCATTATTCTCTGCACCTCACTGCGCTTCTACGGATCTGCTCCTGACTTCCACAATGCACACACTCGTCTTTGGACACACTTTTCACAGATCTGCCCATTGCGCGATTATGGCGCACACTCATTCACAAGACTCTTTGCCTCTACTGCAGCCGGTGCCAGGATCTCCAATCTTCGCCAGCACAGTTAACATGATCATTTATTGTAAATAAATCATCTGAACTGTTCCTCTGCTTTTGGGTTCTTTTGTCTCGCTCTCTGACACCTTCGCATAGAGCATCAGAAGGCAGGCAGCATTTCTGAGATTTTTTTATTTTTTTGATGCAGCCATTGTGAACATACACTAGGATTCAGACATAGCCTAGTACACGAAAACCTGAAGTTTGTCAAGTTGTGCCCCTATGCAAACCTATTAAAAGCATATATGGTCTCCAGAAAGAGACAACATTGATCGCAGATGTGCATTTTGAATCATTTTGTAAGGGTTAAGCCCAGCAAACACACAGTAGGCTATCAAATATTACGATTACATGGTGATTCAAAATCAAATCTCCACTAGCTAACTATCTAGTAACTAATCTTACAGTGAAGTTTACATGAGGGAATAAACACGTAAAAATACAAACCCATTAAAAATACAAAATAGGCGCGAATTGCCTCAACACTCACCTTTCTGAGCCATTCCGAAAGTGGTTCACAAGAACCAGTATGGAGTCCTTGCTGTTAATTTCACACAAATACTGGCTGAAAAAAAATGTCAATTTCTGAATGTTGAAGTTTAGAGAAATGAAGTTTACATCGAAAAATATATCCACTCTCTAGTGGCCACACAGTGAAGCCTGAGGCAACTGGGAAGCCTAACATATTGTGAGAACTCCTTAAACATGAAATAATCGATGACTTTTTTTTATAGAACTCTCCTGTCATTGGTCAGTTTTTTACATGCTCAATTTGACTGTATTTGGATTTACAGTAAATCAAAAATGCTGTATTTTAATACTCTTAGAGTATATTTACCCACAATGCAACTGTAAACTATAGTAGCATACTGTTATCACTCCACAGTAGTAAACTGTTCATAATGTCACAGTCAAATACTGCCCGATTTACAAAAATTGCTAACAGTGTAGCCTGTATGGCTCTTTGAACTTACTGAAATAATTTGGCGAAGTGATATGGAACCGTTATGCGGTCAAGGCCTGGAACTACTTCATAGCAGTGCGTTTACTGGAAAATAAGCATACCTTAGAATGTCCGTCAACCAATCAGAATCAAGCATTCAACAGACCTGTGGTATAAATGTGTGTGTGTGTATATATACACTATATTGCCAAAAGTATTCGCTCATCTGCCTTTAGACGCATATGAACTTAAGTGACATCCCATTCTTAATCCATAGGGTTTAATATGACGTCGGCCCACCCTTTGCAGCTATAACAGCTTCAACTCTTCTGGGAAGGCTTTCCACAAGGTTTAGGAGCATGTTTATGGGAATTTTTGACCATTCTTCCAGAAGCGCATTTGTGAGGTCAGACACTGATGTTGGACGAGAAGGCCTGGCTCGAAATCTTCACTCTAATTCATCCCAAAGGTGCTCTATCGGGTTGAGGTCAGGACTCTGTGCAGGCCAGTCAAGTTCTTCCACACCAAACTCGCTCATCCATGTCTTAATGGACCTTGCTTTGTGCACTGGTGTGCAGTCATGTTGGAACAGGAAGGGGCCATCCCCAAACTATTCCCACAAAGTTGGGAGCATGGAATTGTCTAAAATCTCTTGGTATGCTGAAGCATTCAGAGTTCCTTTCACTGGAACTAAGGGGCCAAGCCCAGCTCCTGAAAAACAACCCCACACCATAATCCCCCCTCCACCAAACTTCACAGTTGGCACAATGCAGTCAGACAAGTACCGTTCTCCTGGCAACTGCCAAACCCAGACTCGTCCATCAGATTGCCAGATGGAGAAGCGTGATTTGTCACTCCAAAGAACGCGTCTCCACTGCTCTAGAGTCCAGTGGCGGCGTGCTTTACACCACTACATCCGACACTTTGCCTTGCACTTGGTGATGTATGGCTTGGATGCAGCTGCTCGGCCATGGAAACCCATTCCATGAAGCTCTGTATGCACTGTTCTTGAGCTAATCTGAAGGCCACATGAACTTTGGAGGTCTGTAGCGATTGACTCTGCAGAAAGTTGGCGACCTCTGCGCACTATGCGCCTCAGCATCCGCTGACTCCACTCTGTCATTTTACGTGGCCTACCACTTCGTGGCTGATTTGTTGTCATTCCCAATTGCTTCCACTTTGTTATAATACCACTGACAGTTGACTGTGGAATATTTAGTAGCGAGGAAATTTCACGACTGGACTTGTTGCACAGGTGGCATCCTATCACAGTACCACGCTGGAATTCACTGAGCTCCTGAGAGTGGCCCATTCTTTCACAAATGTTTGTAGAAGCAGTCTGCATGCCTAGGTGCTTCATTTTATACACCTGTGGCCATGGAAGTGATTGGAACACCTGAATTCAATTATTTGGATGGGTGAGCGAATACTTTTGGCAATATAGTGTATATATATATATATATATATATATATATACACACACACACACTTATTATACACTTTCACTGCATCTTTTTCCACACATTGAAAGTGAATGGTGACTGAGGCTAACATTCTGTGTAACATCTCTGTTTTGTTCCACAAAAGAAAATATTCATACAGCTTTGGAAGGGTGATTAAACAATGATATAATCTTTATTTTTGGGTAAACTATCCCTTTAAGTGATACTTTATTTTGCATATATGGATTTGTATACATTGAGGTGATGCTGTTTAAGTGAACATTGTAGATAGGTTCAATCGAGGATTCCCCCTCCAATCACATCAGGGTAACAGACCGCACCACAGAGACCAAACACAATCAGAGTGAAATATGGATTCAATTTAGCCTTCGGCCCCTCCTGTATGAATATGTATCAGCTATTTTCAAATCAGAACAGCACAAAGTGATTCATAGAAAACAGCAATAGAATTTCAATAAAGGAGTACTAAAGTATCTCAGATAAAACCTGCTAGTGACGAGACCTTTATATGGTCTGACATCTGAGACTTTTAGTGTGTAGGTTTGGCCTATAAGCATTGCTTTTTCATTACAATTAATGTTCGTTGTCAATCAAAACTGAAGGCAATACATCACACACTGGCGCACTCAATCTGTCGTGGCAGGACATCATTTCACACAGAGTTACAGCCTGTTATTGATTTTCTAACCAGAGATGTTATTTCAGCACATACTGTAAATGACACTGGGTTTGTACTCCTCATTTATTGCACTTCTGGGCTTATAAATTGCTTAAGCAAATGTAATCATCTTTTTCAGCAAGGAATCAGTTTTATTATCTGTGATCTACCACATATAATCTGAGCCTCAGACTGCAAACACAGTCCGTTTGCTGACCATCTGAATCATCTTTGACGCAGCTTCCGGTAGTCGGGCATACATTTTAATCTTTAATGTGTAGTTTCCAGAGTATGCTGTAATAGAGGGAGTTTTTCAAAGTCTCCATTTTTGATGAAGGAAAACGCCATTCCAGTGTGGATAAGAGATGCAAATGTAGACAAAATGAATGCATTTTTAATTGAATATTTATTAGTAATCTGTTTTCATTTAAAAACAGTTTTCAGTAGAAAAACTATCGTTTTCTAGAGAGCGTTTTCTGTTTTCAGTTTTCTAACGTCATTGATTTCCAAAGTATAACGTAGTTATAAAGTAAAACGGCTAGTGGGCTAAAGCACAGAACTGGTAAGCAGAAGGATGCCGGTTCGATCCCCACAGTCACCACCATTGTGCCCTTGAGCAAGGCACTTAACTCCAGGTTACTCTGGGGGGATTTTCCCTGTAATAATGATGGCAGATGCTTTTATCATTTTGGATAAAATCATCTGCCAAATGCATAAATGTAAATGTTTAAGGTCCTGCCACAGCATCTCAATCGGGTTCAAGTCAGGACTTTGACTAGGCCACTCCAAAACTTTAATTTTGCTTCTTTTGAGGCATTCAGAGGTGGACTTACTCCTATGCTTTGGATCACTGTCTTGCTGCAGAATCCAGTTGCGCTTGAGCTTCAACTCACAGACTGATGACCGGATGTTCTCCTTTAAGATTTTCTGGTAGAGAGCAGAATTCATGTTTCCCTCAGTTATTGCAAGTCGCCCTGGCCCTGAAGTAGCAAAGCATCCCCACACCATCACACTACCACCACCATGCTTGACCGTAGGTATGATGATCTTTTTGTGGAATTCTGTGTTTGATTACGCCAGATGTAACGGGACCCCTGTCTTCCAAACAGTCCCACTTTCGACTCATCAGTCCACAGAACATTCTCTCAAAAGTGTTGAGCGTCATCAAGGTGTGTGATGCTCAAATTCAGACGAGCCTTAATGTACTTCTGGGTTAGCAGTGGTTTTCGCCTTGCCACTCTTCCATGGATGGCATTTTTGGCCAGTGTCTTTCTGATAGTGGAGTCATGAACAGTGACGTTTATTGATGCGAGAGAGGCCTGCAGTTCCTTGGATGTTGTCCTTGTCATCTTCCTGGAAGAGTATTTTTGAAACAGAGTATGAGTCCAGTATTTATTTATTTTTTTGGCTGTTTAAAAGAAACAGTGATGCCCAGTTTGCGAATGAATAATTCTTTTGAGTCTGTTCTTTTCATGGAATTGGCCAAATGGGCTTGCAAAACGGTCTGAATAGATTAGTGATTAAGTACAATTCGTTCTGACCGCTCTCTTGCTGAATAATTTGGAGCAGTTTCTTACACAGTAAAACAGTATTGGGATATTTATGAACAGAGAACAAACAGCATTGGATAAAGTGGAAATTTACCTACAGTCAACTGAAAAAAAAGGCTGTCTTTCTGAGAGGTAACTGAGTAAATTCAGCTTGTGCTGTCATGAGAACAAGGGGCTGTTCAAACTGAACGTCTTTTTGCATCTACTCGTGCTGTTTTTCAATCATTTTCCATGTAAACATTCGCTAGATGGATGTCTTTTGACAACTGTCACTTTTCACTGTGTGTTTAGCATCTATCATGGGAGCGCTGCATTTTCAACTGATGAAAACATGTCTCGAGACACATGCGTTCTGCTCTATTCGTTGTGGTGCATTTTGCTTTTTTAGTGCGAGAACACGTTTGTTCTGAACGGTTACTGGAAGAAATGCTTTAGCCAATAGTTACATGAACTCTACTCATACTTGTGAAAATAAAAGATTCTTCTCTCAAAGTCACCACAACTGAATGCTTTGGTGTTGTTTTTGTAAAAAATAAAAATGTCTCAGGAGGGCATGCCACCGGACCCCCTTAGATAAAAAGTTGTATTAGGCATATTTCTGTGCGTACCCTCAGATGAAATCCTGCAGGCGCCCATGTGCCTAATGATCTTGTTTTCTAAAGAATGCGGTAATAGAGAGCATTTTCGAAAGTCTCCGTTTTTGATGGAGGAAAATGTTATTCCAATGTGGTTGAGAGGCATAAACGTAGCAAAATCAATGTGTTTCAACAAAATGCGTAATAATGTGGACGTTACCATGTTGTAAATAGGCCCCAAAACCGATTAAGTCAGGTAAAAAAAAAGTTAGAATGCAACTTTACCTTTCAAAGTGAATCTTCAGCAGGATTTAATGAAGACGTTACTACCCTAGTGTACCGTGGGAAAGTGTGTGGCTTAGCGGGGGCTTTTAGTGTCATGATGTGTCTCTCTGTTGTAGTGGGACGTTTCTGAAATTATTCATCTCGTTCTCGCCAATGACAGTATCACACATTGCTGTTCCCAGTGATCTAGTAATACTACTCTATCTATCTCTCTGTCCGTCCATCTGTCAGTCTACAGTATAAATATATAACCTTAAAGTGCACTTTTAAGCAACAGATTTGCAATAATCAAATGAGTCATTTTACAAATACATACATTTTGAGTTTATTCATAAGTCAGTAGTGAATTTGGAGCAGTCAATGTTATTGATATGCATGATCTTGCGATTATGTGGTTTATATGCTTGACTGGTACAATAACATTTAGTTGTTTTCACTCCAAATAAGAAAGAAAAAATGACAGCATGACATAAAATCAATATACTTTTAAGAATACCTTTTACTGTCCCTCCCAAGTTCAATAAGCCTCTTTTCGATAAAAATGCCAATTGTTTAAATGCATCGCGAATACAAAAAAGATAAAATTAACTTCTTAAGAAACAAATACAAATAAAATCATATATACAAACCCCTGTACATCAATGTGTATATATTGAGGATAAAAAGATCATGTAAAAATGACAAAAAGGGGATTATGCAACAAACCAAGTAGCTTGCGTTGGTCTTGTGTCACCCAAAAATTTAAATTCTGTCATCATTTACACACCCTCATGTTATTCCAAATCCGTATGACTATTTCTTCTGCGACCAAACCTTTTCATTGTGTTCGACAGAAGAAAGCAAGTCATACAGGTTTGGAACAACATAAGTGGGTGAGTAAAGGATGAATTTTCATTTTTGGGTGAACTAACCCTTTATAAATGTTGATAAATAACATCTCCTAATCATATTCCCACCCAACGGCCAAATCTCTATCCATCGTCAAGTGTAATTTCATAAGTATAATGTGCTCCCTCTGCCAAAAATACTCAGAATTCCCAGACTCCAGTTACACTGCATCTATATATGCTCGTGTCTGGCGAGGAGTGATACGAAATAAACTGTGTTTCGCAGCATGTTTTATCAATTGTGTTGACGCTTTGAGGAGTGATCCGGCAGTGGACAGCTTCCTCTGAACACAGAATAATCAGCTGTTATAGAGGAGCCGAGGTGATGTATTCATCACGTCTGCTGTCAGGGATGTTGACAGAAAATCATTGGAAGAGGGGAGCGACACTGATGTCTCCATTTGCCGAAGGTGTCTTCTCGCTTACTGGATGATTCCCGAGTCGATGGAGGTCTGCTTCCGAGTGGTCTTTGGAGGAGGAGGAGGAGGGGTTTTGCTCGGTAAGGGGGGTGGGAGGTGCTGGAACAGTAAAGAAAACATAAAGACTAAACATAAAGAGGTATAAAGATTTTAAAACAATGAGTGATTACCAGGTTCTTCATTATACATCTGATGAGCATGCAATAAAATGTTTAATGAAAAGGTCTGTAAATGTCTTTGATGGATGGGCGTGGATATACCCGCTGGTGTGGCGGTGGTGGAGGGGGTGTGGTTGGACTGGCCAGGTCTGAGTTGTCCATCAGGTTTCCATAGTCACCCATGCTGCTTTTGACAGGAAGTGGGGGTGGAGTTTCGCCCTTATCTCCATAACTCGTCCCATTAAGTTCTAGATCTGCAAACAACCAACAAAGTTATCATACATGGCATACATCAAAAGTAATTCTGTACTACAAACAGCTGGGATTAAGTCATAAAGCACATTCAAAAGCAAAGTTTAGATTTTTGAAGGCTTATTACTGTGTTATTACACATTAATATACATGTTATAAACACATAGGTGCAAAATGAAACCACTGTTTGCCGCTTGAGGAGGCCTGTGCATTCTTTCCTATGGGAAAAGTAGACCAAAGTAGACCTCTAGCATCTGAAAGAGTTAAATTGAAATCTCAGCACAGAGATGATGACATGTAGTGTAAACTCTGAAATCAGACAGTCTGCTGAACCCATGGGAGAGCGAATGCCCAGCAAACCCTGAATCCATTATGGATCTTCACACACAGTGAGTGGGAGACAAGAGCAGACATGCTTTATTTGAGTTATTTAACTCCTCTGCACTCTCCTAGAGCTCAGTGTTTCACATCAGAACATTATATTTGTGTGTCATCACACTAAGGCATGATAAGTGTGTGTAATGGGCATTCTAGTTCACTTCGGCCTAATTTAATCATGGAAAGATCAGGACATTTTCAAATAGGGATTTCTAATGTTCAAAATGTCATGGAAATTAATACAACTCCTTAAAAAGTCATGAAAGTTCATAGTGATTTTTTTTCTACTTATGTTCAGGTCTAAAATCTTTCATCCAGGCTCTGGCACTTCTGGGTTCTTTTGGCACCCCAGCAAAGAACTGCTTTCAATGGGCACTTTCGAAAAAAAGTGTTGTTTGTGGGGTTGAAATATCCTGTTTCCGAAAGATTTTTGGAGATTTGAGCTTCTTTTTTTATCCCCTTTTCTCCCAATTTGGAATGCCCAATTCCCACTACTTAGTAGGTCCTCGTGGTGGCGCGGTTACTCACCTCAATCTGGGTGACGGAGGACAAGTCTCAGTTGCCTCCGCTTCTGAGACCGTCAATCCACGCATCTTATCACGTGGCTCATTGTGCATGACACCGCGGAAACTCCAAGCATGTGGAGGCTTCATGCTACTCTCCACGATCCATGCAAAACTTACCATGTGCCACATTGAGAGCAAGAACCACTAATCACGACCATGAGGACGTTACCCCATGTGACCCAACCCTCCCTAGCAACCGGGCCAATTTAGTTGCTTAAAAGACCTGGCTGAGTCACTCAGCACGCCCTGGATTCGAACTAGCGAATTCTGGAGTGGTAGTCAGCATCAATACTGGCTGAGCTACCCAGGCCCCCGATGATTTGGGCTTCTTTAAATTTCCATAGGATCAGGAAAAACTCAGGATTTGACATACAGTAATTTATGATATTTTAAGGTTCACTGTCAAATGTTATTGTGTCTAAAAAGACCCATGTGCGACGCAGCTGCTGTTGGGAGATTCGATCTTTTCACGAAGTAACCGTACAAACTTCTTTTCCAAAGTGCATCCGCTGTGACAGATCTGAGGCCAAATGATCTAACGACAATCTAAGAATCCATGAAAGATTTAACTGGACGAATAGGACCCCGTCACCACAGCACAGAGAATGTGAAAGGATATGCAAATAGAAATAATGCAATAATTAAAAAATTATGTCTTTGCATTTTTTTTTTGAAAGCCATAAGTAACTTGTTCTGTCGAAACTGTCTGTATGTTATTGCTGTAAAACCAGCTGTATTATTATTATTTACTGCACGTGGACCAATACGTTTAAGTAGTTAAGACGTACACTACATGTCTTATGGTAGTTATAATTTTTTATACCACATTCCTCAGACTTTAGAAGCGTGTTAAACGTGTGAGGATGTGTATTTATTTACCTGTTACATGTCAGACAAAATCACACAGGCATATTGAATCAAGTTAAAGGAATATTCCGGGTTCAATACAAGTTTACCACAACAAATAATTTTGATTTGCTCCTCCTTTTCTTTAAAAAAGCAAAAATCGAGGTTCCAGTGAGGCACTTACAATGGAAGTGATGTTAAAATACTTACTGTTTCAGAAGTATAGCAACAAGACAAACAATATGCATGTAAATATTATTTTAGTGTGATAAAATCGCTTACTAACCTTTTCTGTGTAAAGTTATAGCCAATTGTACAACTTCGATGCCATGACTATGTAACGTCAACAAACCCTAAAATGACTGTCAAAATGTCCATTTAAACAACATTACAGCTCAAATATACATGAGTTGTAACAGAAGAATTAATGTAAGTGCTTTTATAAAATTATAAGCTTCACATTTCTACCTTTAAACCCTCCAAAATTTGGCCCCTTCACTTTCATTGTAAGTGCCTCACTCTAACCTCATTTTTAGCTTTTTTTTAAAGAAAAAGAGGGATGTGTTGAATTTACTTTTTGTGGTAATCAACATTATGCCACAAATGCTGTTGATTGAGCTTAACTTGTACTGAACCTGGAATAATCCTTTAAAAGGGTTTGCTGATAGCACAGAAAGAACATATACCATATTTCTTCAATGCAAACCAAAGATATCCCTTTATAATAACTTTTATTAACATAACCAAACATTATTACATGCTTAAAAGATTATTAAAACTGCAGCGCTGCCCATTTCCACCACTGAAAGCTGCTGCTCAAAAGAACAAGGAAGTGCGTTTTTTTTCTGTAAAATTATTTTTAAAGCTGTAGTGTGCATTTCTGTCCAACTAGCATCAACCAAACAGAACTGCAAAAATAATCATTGTTTTTAAAGATATTCTATAAAACTCCTTTCATCTTCCATTGGTTGGACACACAAAAAGCCCTGCTCCAAACTCACACCACTGGTTGAGCAGCTCAAACAAACAAAGGAATGTTTTGATAGCATCACAGAGCCACTGTGTTACACTTTTAGGTGAAACCAACATATAAATGGCTTGCTTATTGTTGAAGGAATTTTGACAGAAAAAAATGACACATCAGCTTATATAAATGACTGAAACAGCTGTGCTTTATAAAGTGCAAGATCCCTGAAAATGTGAGTTTAATTTTAAATATGTAACATACTGGATCCAGACAGTAAGCTGAATTGTAGTTTGGCTCGGGGGGTGATGGGGGGCGGGACGGTGGGTGCAGTTGAGTTGGCAGGGGGTCCTGGTGACACAGAGAGCCTCTTCTCGCCCAGCAAGTTGATCACCTGACTTTTCGGCCTCTGGGGTCTCAAAGGACTGATCTGAAGACAGAAGAATAAGACAGAAAGGTACAACATTAAGACTGACCTCACCTGAAGGACAAAGATGATGACTGCGAAACTACAAGCAAAGAGAAAATAGGTAATAAATAGCATCAAAAAGCTCCTAAATGATCATGATTATTCCCCGCCCCCCAAAAAAAGCACATAGGCATGAACTTTAAAGTCAGTCCCAGGTGTACATTGACGCGTCCTTAGACAAACTCTTATAATAAATTGCCGACTGACTGACGAATTCAATTGCAAAATGGATTGCTGTGAACTGTAGGCCAATGATAGGCTTACAGTATGTTCAGTAATAGACCTTATTCACGCTAGCGCCATCTTTGATTTTTAATTGGAATGATAACGAGGCTGTGAGGGATCGACTAACCATCTCTTCAATGGCACGAATGATATAAAGCTGTATAAAGCTGCTAGATCACATCTGATTTTCCACAGCTCATGTTGTCTGGAGTTGTTTGTGTACTGAATGTTCTTGGACAGATATTTTATCAATGTTTTGTCTACGGAATGATCCAAAAACACTTTAAACTGCAGGACAGCCCATTGAAGAGACTGTAAGTCTATCCCTCACAGCCTTGTTGTCATTCCTATTAAAGATCAAAGATGGTGCTAGCGTGAATAAGGTCTATATTGAAACAAACAATATATTGCATTCTAAAGCCACTTTTTGTATTGTCTTTTTTAATGCTTAACTTGTGTGCCTAAATAATTGAATGCATTTAATTGTTCTATATTATATATATTCCATTTCTCAATAATATAAAAAAAAACGTAACAGGATTTAGATTGTAGTGCACAAATAGACTGCATTACTTTTAATTTTATGGTGTGGTGTATTTTGAAGTCTTTTTCTGAGCTGAAACATATTCACAACACTCCTTTTGTGTCCCACGGTAAACAAAAGAAAAATTAAATGATTAAGCAATGATGAAATTACAGAATTTTTATTGATTTCAACATTTTAAAGTTTGGTCTTAGTTAAAGTGATGGAATCCTTATAAATTAGTTGAATAAGGTACTAGAAGTCACACAGAACAGAAAGAAACTGCGTTAAATAACTGATGGCATTGAACATTTACAATCGAACAATCGCCAAGGAGACTCCTGTCAAGATTTATAGCGAAAAAGGAGTTATATTTTGGTCTGTTCTCACCCAAAACTGATTGGATTTCTTCAGAAGACAGTTTAAACTATTGGAGTCATATGGATTACTTTTATGCTGACTTCACGTGATATTAGGATCTTCAGAGTTCTGGCACCCATTCACTTACATTGTGAGGACCAACATAGCTGAAATATTCTTCTAAAAATCTTTGTTTGTGTTCAGCAGAAGAAAGAAAGTCACACACATCTGGGATGGCATGAGGGTGAGTAAACGATAATTTAGAGAATTGAATTTTCATTTTGGGGTGAACTGTCCCTTTAAGACAGTTGTTGAGAACCTTGATTTGTTAACTTTGCTCAACAATCCCTTTTTTACAGTGTGTTGGGTTTCCATATATCAGGACTATAAGGAACGCCCATTCAAATTACAGCCATTGAAATGGAAACAAATAGTCTAGAGTGGATTTATACAGAATGGAAAAACCTGTTCATGAATAACTAAACACAAAATATTAAAGTACAGCAATTCAAACAGCTTCAAGTCATTTACATGAGCATACAGGTTTGTCTAATGCATAATTTAAGACAATATTCAATGTGCTTATGAATTATTCCAGTTATAAATGACCATCATTAATAAGAGATCCGTAGAATGTGCTTCACAGGCAGAATACAGGCAAGTTCTGGGTTGCATTCATTGCAGTTCAGAATCATATATTAATTGACACATACATGAAAATATTCTTTGGAATCACAAAAGGCCAGTAATGCCAAAGTAAATGAGTTTTTCATAACGAAAACATGAGAAATTAATCAAGTGCCCAATCACACAGTTTCAGGTCTCTTTTGACAGTTCAACATGAATTGTATAGGCCAGAGCCTTGCGGAAAAGGTGAAGGTCATTATGATGAATTATAACACAAACTGTTCTCTCAAAGGTCCAGGGCAGAGTCATTATGTACTCTAGTTTCCTTTTATTCAGAACAACGAGGTTATAGATTGTGCATTCACAATGCTACATTAGTAAATGAGGTCAACGATGACTCTGAATGGGTCAATTTATTCTTATTACGGGCCTCTTTACATGTGAATGTATTCACACAGCTCTCTCATATTAGGTTTTTAATATTCAAAGAGATTAAAAAGGGCTCAAAGAGTGCCACACACACACACACAAAAAAAAAGAAAAAAAAAAGAAAGAAAGAAAATTGCTTTGGGAGAGACTGACTGAGATTGAAAGCAAGCACTAATATGTAAAACTAGTTGCAACTGCAACAAAACATTTGCCTCATCACTTGGTTTCTATTTTGGCTGTGGTGTGCTGGAAAGCTCATAGAATTATATTTCAGAGCTTCAGCGGAGGTAATAGAATTTTAGTAAAAATAGCTTAAAGGAATATTCCAGGTTCAATACCAGTTAAGCTCAATCAACAGCATTTGTGGGATAATACTGATTACCACAAAAAATTATTTTGACTCGTCCATCCTTTTCTTGAAAAAAAATAAAAAATCTAGAAAGAGGCTACAGTGAGACACTTACAATGAAAGTGAATGGGGGCCAATTTTTGAACGTTAAAATACTCAGTTTCAAAAGTATAGCCACAAGACAAAGGATAGGCTATGCGTGTAGACATGATTTTAGTGTGATAAAATCACTTTCTAACCTCTTCTGTGTAAAGTTATAGCCATTTTACAACTGTGTTGCCATAACGATGTAATGTCAACAAACCCTAAAAGTACTGTAAAAATAACAATATAAACAACTTTACAGTTCAAACAGTTTTAACAGGAAAATTAATGTACAGTAAGTGCTTTAATCAAATTATAAGCTTCATATTTCTGCCTTTAAACCCTACAAAAATTGGCCACATTGACTTCCATTGTAAGTGTGTTAATGTAACCTCCATTTTAGGTTTTTTTTTTTTTTTTTTTTTTTAAGAAAAAGAGGCCGAGACGAAATAATTTTTTGTGGTAATCAACATTATGTCAAATGCTGTTGACTGAGTTTAACTTGTATTGAACCCGGAATATTCCTTTAGATTTCTGTCTTTTTGCTTCTCAACCAAAGCTATTGTTTTTCTTCAAAAGACTTGGAATAGACCATTTCAAGAATGTAAACGGTCCAAACGTATTTCCGGATCATTTCAATAAAGTCTTTTTTAAGGTAAGTCAGTCCACTCGGCGGCCGCCTTTGGAATGATCTTGGGCAGTTTGGGCAGCTATTTTTCTATGTAAAAAAGCGTCATGAAAGTGCAGCTTCTTTCTACTTGAATGGGGAAAGAGTGAAATCTCCAAAACGGTTGGACAACATTACGATAAAAGAACATATTTCAAATCAGCAGTAAAAGGCTCGGAAAGGCATTTATTTAAAATGTCCAAAACAAAGGGGAATCTGGGGCCTTGTGGCTGGGTGCTGGTGGCTGCGACAAGCTCCACACTTTGGTCTGAGGCAAGTAGAACGGCAGCTTTGCCCGAGCATCCCGGCTTCCCTGGGCCTTGGCACTTGAGGGGAATAGCGGCCCAGCATCTTGGCCCATTGGCTGCGACGAGTGCTCCAATCACTGGCGTCGCATCTTACTCGCGCCGGAGATCCAGGGTCCAGGTCCGGCGATGCATCTAACTCATACTGGACCCTCCCCGCTCCATTCCTGAACCTGTGAAGACGCCAAAAGGTAGAGACCGGTGTTCCGAGCAGAGGCGCGCTCGGTGTTTATTGGCTGCAGTGATGAGGCTCTTCATTGGGTTTCGGTGAGCCCAGTCACATGCCGCCAAATGGGGAAAAGTTACCACTGGCAACGATGATCCACGGGAGGGGCGTGTCATTCCATCACAACTGGTATAATTAATTGTGCGTCTTTAACTCAGATTATGCTAAAAGGCAATTTTACCATCTTGTATAGCTAATGTGCATGTGCGTTCTCAAGTTGATTGACAGGCGAATTCTGTATCTAAAAGGTGATTGGCTATTCTACCAGTAAGGTGGGACTTCCTTTCTACATCCGTTGACCGTTGGGTGTTTTGACAAGCAAGAAATGTTCATGGAACAATGATGTCACCAATGAACAGTCCTTGAAACGGTCTATACAGTGATCATTTTTAATTCCATTTGTCAAAATTATCACATATAATATAAGTTGATATTGCTTTAGTTTTATGGGTAAGAGGAAATAAATTCTCAATATAATTATTTAGATTGAAAATGTATGCTAATGAATTTATTAAATTGAAGTATTTGATGTACAGTAAAAGAATGAATCAAGATATATTTGAAATTCGGTTAGAAAAAAACAATTGCCTTCTTAATTCCAGGGTGCAAATATTGTCCCTTCATTGAAAAGAACATTTCTGGCACAGGTTAAAATAGTTAATCAGTGGTTGTGTATGGATTTTGAAATGTCTGTGTTTATGAGGGCACTCACAGTCTCTGACAGTATAACGGCCTCATTGGACTGCAGGGGAAAATCAGTGGCCTTCAGCTCTTTTTCGAAAATCTCCTGATGTTTACTGTTCCGTTTCTCCTTCCTTTTCTCCTTCTCAGGTTCGTCTCGGTCCAACTTGTCCTGAGACTTACTATGTAGCTTCTTTGGTAAGAGAGGCTCCAAGGCAAATCTATTAGATGAAAAAGAGAAAACGAATCAAATAAAGAGAGAATAAGAAATGGAGGCAAACAATTGTTGGATAAGATGAATGGACTGTTTAATATCAGAGACTTCTTATGAAGTCTTGAGCAAATATTAACACAGTTGACATATAGCTCCAACTTTCAACTAAACGGCATGTTTCTGGTGTACAGTCTCAGCTGTCATGGCACCAGCTGTATTAGCTAATTGAAAATGCTATTCTTATTTGCACTACCTATTGGAAAGTTCAATGCAACATTGTATTTTCATGATACTTCGGGATCAACTTTGGAAACTCCAGAAACTGTGTAGTGTCACCAAAAATTATTTGGACACTTAAATAACACTTGAAAACGTATGAATGAGATTATATTACATGACAAAATATCAAACCAAGTGGCATCTGCATACAAATAATGCCTTTCTAAGGACTAACTTGACTTGACTGAGTCATTTTTACAATGAGGCTAATTTTAACCACTCAAAGTGATTTTAAGTGGATGTAAGAAGTCAGTTATTTGTTGTTTTATCATTTGAAACTTTATGTGAAATGTTTTGCTTTGTGTTTGTACTATATTTCTTTTAAAATAAATGACACTTGGTTTGATATTTTGATATCTAATGTAATAACATTTATACATTTTTAAGTTTTTGGCCTGCTTGGATTGTTTTATCAAATATATATATATATATATATATATATATATATATATATATATATATATATATATATATATATATATATAAGATGTTTTTTTGCTTAAAAAGTGTGTTTGTACTATATTTATTTAAAATAAATAACACTTGAGTTGATAGTTTGGATTTCAGACCCAAAGCGCAGTACAAACCAATTGACCAGTTTCTTTAAAATGCAGTGATGCTTGCTAAAAATCATACATCATCCATGCAAACACAGTCCTGTAAAAGTGAAAATCCACATTAAAGTGTACTGAAACTGCTGACCTGCCCAACAAAAACACTCATGGGCAGTTTTGTAAAGAGGTTTGCAACAAAAAAGAAGCAAGAATCTCTCGTAATCAGACTTTCTGCGGCCCAGCGGCAGCTCGAGCGAATCAAAGCACTTTAATGAGATGGATTAGCTAATGAAATGAGAACGCTTGTGAAGTTCTGCCCTTCACAATTAAATACCAAAAGAGGGCATCTCTGATTGCATCGCTCCCTTCAAACATAGGCCAATTAATCCTTAAGGCTGGCATATGTGTGCCCGACATGCTGGGCTGGCACCAGCCTCTCACTGCACCAGGGTAAAGAGGGATAGAAGAAACAGACGAAGCCAGAACACATCTGATTTTATTACAGTTATACAAGTTGCGTACGATTCGGCATGTGAGCCAAAAGTGTCACAGAAGCACCACAAAATGATGTGGTTGTTTCAGCAATTGTGTTTTTCATCTCACTGCTTTTTATGACTCTATCGGATAGGTTTAGGTTTTAAGTTTAGGGTAGGGAGGCAGGTTTTGTTGATTTGAAACTTGATTAAGAATTTACCTCATATATCTGTTAAGGAGAAATTTTAACTCGCTTTTAGCACCACTTAGTGGACATTACACCTTGATGCTTGAAAGAACCACTTAAAATAATTTTGCAAAAATGTCGCCACATTGACATCATTTTCATTAGCTCAGGCTGTAATTTCCATGACATTTCCACACCTGGAAAAGACCATTTAAAAATTCTGATAATTTCAGGTTTTTCAGGACCGTGGGATCTTATAGTTGCCAAGCAACATTGCAACTTGGCACTTAATTTGTGTATAATTCATGCAGTCACTGGTATATTAAGGCTCCGTCCACACTTATATGCTTCCATTTGAAAAGCATTAATTCCACAGTTTATGCCTCTTATACACACTTGAATGGTGTTTTCCTCCACAGAAAACAAAGATTTTAGAAAACGCTCTCCATTATCGAATAATTTTAGAAAACAATGACGTTAGTAAACTGAAAACTGAGCTTTCAAATGAAAATGGTTAGTATGGATGTGGTCTGACTGTCATTTTACAACAGCTTAAAACACAAGTCATTCAATCAGAATTTAGAGTCAGAAATATCCACTTTACATTAGGTCAGGTTACTGATCTCTATTTTATACCCATAAACCCATCTGATTGGATCAGCTGAATCTCTCTGAACAGATGGAACTTTTTAAACGCTTCGCTATTATTTTTTCATTCTTCAACACAGCAGGTGTTGGAATGTGAAGTGAACTTTACCATGTTCAGGTGCATTATGGCAGTAAATGTGTGGAAGAGTGCAGGCCGTCCACAGAGAGATGAGATGGAAATTACAAAGTACAGCATTATGGGAATATAAAACAAAAACACTTCCACTGAGGAAATATTCTGTGCTAGTACTCCAACAGCAATAATAATGCAAGAAATCATGTTCTAGAATTCACAATCTTTTCTCCCCAATTTGGAATGCCCAATTCCCAATGCGCTCCCTAAGTCCTTGTGGTGGCATAGTGACTCGCCTCAATCCGGGTGGCGGAGGACGAATCTCAGTTGCCTCCACATCTGAGACCGTCAATCCTTGCATCTTTTCACGTGGCTTGTTGAGCGCATTACCACGGAGACACAGCGCATGTGGAGGCTTCACACTATTCTCCGCGGCATCCACGCACAACTCACCACGCGCCCCACCAAGAGTGAAAACCACATTATAGCGACCACGGAGAGGTTACCCCATGTGACTCTACCCTCCCTAGCAACCGGGCCAATTTGGTTGCATAGGAGACCTGGCTGGAGTCACTCAGCATGCCCCCTGGATTCGAACTTGCAACTCCAGGGGTGGTAGTCAGCGTCTTTACTCGCTGAGCTACCCAGGCCCCAGAATTCACCATTTTTAATACGATTTTGGATTAGTGGTCAACCAACATGTATTTTTTTGGGAAGGATAAAGATATCTAGACAGCAGGGTGGCTGAGGGCCTATATATATATATATATATATATATAGCTATATACATACATACACTATAGACAGACAGACAGACAGATAGACAGACAGACAGATTAATCAAATGATATTTGGCCAATAATATCACTAAGAGCTTCAATAAGAATAACTTATCACTTACAGGTTATTGAAATACATCAGTCATTCGTTTTGCATAAATAAATATGGAATGAGTAACCAACTTTGTTCATTTTCTTAAAATGAAGTGTTGAATAGGAGGCTAGATCAATTTTCAAATTCTGTTTGTTGATTGGATGGTCTTTAATTGGGAATAAAAGTTGTATGACGTATGAGACAAATCATCTGATTTCTTCCGATTTCGCCATTTTATGCAAGTTATTACGAGTTGTCATGAGAATATGTTTGCACATTTTGTTATTTGTAAGTAAATGTTTAGCAAATATTGTGTAAAATAAGTATTCATTTAAATTCAATCATTTCAAGTAAATATAATTTGCCTTCACTTTATTTTATTTCGCCTACACATCGGCCTCTCTCTCTCGATATCAATATTGGCCATTGAAAAACTCGGTCAACCACTGATACATAATACAAATTCAATTTAAAGATGGCAAATGACACATACACAAACAGAAAATTTGTATTATCTACTATTGACATGACTATTAGTTTTTGGAATGGACCTAAGGATGAAGTAAAACATCAAGCGGACACTGCTATCGGCTAAAGCGCTAATCTCAAAACTGAATTGGTCTCACCAATATACCAGTCTATTACCAGTCTGAATAGTGTGTGTTTACCCGTCTGATCCCGGTCTGGAGGGAGAGTTGTCTGATGATATGGACCTCACAGACACGACAGACAGCGGCCTCTGAGATGACGGCAAGGTGAATGACCGAACCATCGAACGTGGTCGACTGCCCCGGAGTTCATCCGACATGGGAGGCTGAAAAATAAACAGTTCATATATGAGCATGGACATCTCAATTTTTCTACTTTTCTACAATTGTTTTTAAAGGAGCACTATTCTATAATTTTACAGTAGTTTCTCGGTTAAGTCCACTTAGTCCAACAAGGTTAACTGTACCAATTTAGTTTTACCTGACCATTCCCCCCCCTCTCTCTGCTACTGTACATTTTTTACTTCTTTAAATAAATAACTGGTTATGAATGTCTAACTTCTTTACATGTGAAATGAGTACCAATGCCCCAAGGTGAAGTGTGTAGTTTGTGTTGATGCAACTTTCTCCTCTTATAGCCCTGATGGGCAGTCAACTATAAGTAAGCCATCATTATTTTCCCAATTCCAATTGGTGACACTAGTGGCGTAGAGATTAAACACTTCAGCTAGGCCAGAAACACACTTTACGTAAGCACACATATGGCGATTTGAGCGTTTGACCAATGCACTGTCAACATGTACTTTGCACATTTGCATTGTGTTATGAATTGCGGTCTAACACATTTTTGAACGCAACAATGTAAAAAAAATAAAGCTTGTGTAGCTAGAACGATATGTGTTCAGATACTTTCGCAAAGTACAAGTTGACAAAATCGACAAAATGTGTGACAATGTTGATTACTCCAAAACAAATTTCAACTTTTCTTTGAAATAAACAAATCGAGATGACGGTGAGGCACTTACAATGAAAGTGAATGGGGTCAATTGTTGGAGGGTTTAAATGCTGAAATGTGAAATCTTCTGTTAAAACTTGTGTATCATTTGAGCTGTAAAGTTTAAATCATCGTTTACCAGTATTACAGGGTTTACAGCGTTAATTCATCATGGCAACGGAGCTGTAAAATTGAATATAACTTTACACAGAAAAGGTTAGTAAGCGATTTTATCACACTAAAATCAAGTTAAGAGACATAGTTTTTACGTCTTGAGGCTATACTTTTGAAACAGTGAGTATTTTAATGTTTCTGGACTGCCCCATTCACTGCCATTTTAAGTGTCTCACTGTAACCCAGATTTTTGCTTTTTTTAAAGAAAAGGAATGACAAGACGAAATTCATTTTTGTGGCAATTAACATTGTTCCACAAATGCTGTCGATAGAGATAACTTGTACTGAACCCGAAATATCCCTTTAACAAACTCACTGACTCTACAGACAGAGATAAAACTTTAGGAGAAAACACACAACAAAATGACAAACGAGAGGAGAAGAGAAGGTCGATTCCTGCAGCTAACAGGCCAATCTCCCCACAGCTTTGTCCTTATTAGAGTCTTTATTTCTAACATAACCTCTTTCCTGACACACAAGACCGTCTACAGCACGATTCTCACATTTACTTCCTCTGTCACGCACGCCCTGTGCTGTCCTTGAAACAGATATTTAGCGCATATCACATTCTCACATGCTCTATAGGAGGCATCGCTACGGCAACCAGAGAGGCTGCTAATTCTAGCGCCAGCGAGTGTGGTGATCAATAACTGCCAGCTACAGTAACTATCTCTCTCTTTCTCTCTGTTTCAACTTCCCTTCCACTTGTTTGTTCCTCTCTATCATTTCCTCCTAAGGACTCCCAGCATTCTCCTGTCATTCGGCTCAGCACGCCAGTCTGTTCTGGAGGAGAGTCAGGGGTCGAGAGTCTTTGGAGTGCGCTTACGGATGTCTTTGTCACGGTTACAAAGACATTCCATCAGTGTGTTTCAAAATACAGTCGTGGAAACTTTGCGACCTCCTGCTCTACTTTGCTACACAATCTTCAATCCATAATTTAATGCGCGATTTAACACGTAAATTAACAGGATGCATCCCAATTTTAAAAAGCCCAATTCAACATTTGTAGATTTTTTTTTATTCAAAGTTTCTTGCACCAAAACAGATGTAATTTAGTTTTACTTGTACTCTCTCTCTGACCATTACAATCAAACCAACAGTTTTTGCTACTGTACCTTTAAGGGATGTATATGCAGATGTCCTCTGTTTTGATTGTCAATCCTCTTAGCTTGTGAAATGAGTAACAGTGGCTGAATACTGCTTAGGCATTGATATGTAAACTGGTGAAATGGTGATGTCAGTACTCTGATACCAATACTACATTCTGAATGCTTACGGCAGTTTCCATTAATAATGTCGGTGGACTGAAGAGAGAGCTTTGCATTGTTAAGAATGCAGTATGTCTACAAAGTACAACAGACTCTAATTTTAAAATAGTCAGCATTAAGTATATATATATATATATATATATATATATATATATATATATATATATATATATATATATATATATATATAATGCATCAATTAGAGCAATATAATGTATAAATTAGATAAAAATGTTGAAAGCAATGAAAAACCTTATTTTCTTTTCTCTCTCTTTTTTTTTTTTTCACACCAGATTTGCAATTTCTATATCAAATGACCTTTGAAAACAGCACCAGGATCTGAATGTATAAGACTTTCCTCAAAAGGAAGAAGACGTTCTAAAACTGGACACGGGTCATACTACCAGTCCGATGGCATTTGCGTTTGAATTTCTTTTTTGGAAATTAAACTCATCAATCATGCATTAAATCTATTGGGCTATATTACAGAAATTATCTTCTTCCTCATGTCATACAAGAAGTAAATAAAGTAAATAATCTTAAATAATCGAAAAGTCTACTAAGATTTAATTAATTGTTCAATTGCATATATATATATATATATATGGCATGCTTTTGTCAGTGGAGTTACCTCTAATAAACACATATGATGGCTTACATGATTAAGTTTATATTATTAAAAATGGAGGCAGGTTTTATAAAAAAAAAAAAAAGGGTAGCATAAACCTTTATATAAGATAATTACTAGGCTGGAGAAATTTTTATGTAAAAAGTCACACTTACACTAGCAACACAGCATAACTGAAACTGAGGTTTAAAAGATTATTATTTAAAAATCAGGATTTTAACAAAATTACATTTAATGAACTGTAAAAATATACATATAATGAAAAATGTAGGCATGTAGACAATGTTTGCTCCCCACTGCAAATAACAATTAGCTTTTAGTGTTTAACAAAAATAACTGACATTCAAATTATATATTGTTTTAATTATTAATATTTAACAAAACAACTTTCAACACAATCTATGTTAATTAAATTGCTTTTAGCATTCTTATTCAAAATGGATAGCATATTTCTATGCTCCAAGTCATTAACAAACAAAGAAGTATTCAAAATGTGAATAATAAGACGATGTCAATTATTCAAATTCACTATGAGGAACTACATTACTTATTCACATTATTTTAACAGGAGTTATACATTTTAGCATGACTCTTGCCATTATTGCTCTGTTTAAGCAAGTGACATCACTTGCCACTGAAAATGTCATTTGACTCATAATATCATTACAGCTGCCATGTCTTTATGTAATTCAGTTGTACTTGTATAGTGCAATAATAATAGTTCCTAAGCAGCTTTTGAAAGAACAGCGTCTTATAAATCCTAAGTTAGCGAGCCACATGCAACTGTGGCTTTTTGTAAGATAAGAGTCCATCCTAAAGTAATACTGTGTGATGGATGCCAGCAGTTTGAAGGCAGACTTTGGTTATGGCCGAATGAACATCATGTTATGATGGTCATAGTTGAATGGATGATGCTTGTGAATAATGGTTGTGGGTGATGAATGAAAGATGATGTCTGTTTAGACTCACTAGTGTTCTGATGCCATACTGTTTCTCCACCTTCTCTTTGAGCTGTTTGAAACACGCCTCCAAACGCTCGTGAAATGGCCGAAGAGCCTCCGTCACCTTCTTGCCATGGATACGAACTCCTTCAACCAGGTATGGGATCTGAACACACACACACACACACACACACACACACACACACACACACACACACACACACACACACAACCCTGCTTACAAAGATGCAATGAAAGTGAATGGTGGCTGAGATTAACATTCTGCCAAACGTCTCCTTTAATTATTACATGAAAGAAAGAAAGTCATATGGGTTCAGAACATCATAAGGGTGAGCAAATGAAGAAAATTTTCATTGTTGGGTGAGCTATCCCTTTAATCTGCAAATGTGAAATAAATCATTAAACAATGGCACAAAGTATCAGATTTACCCTCCAAAAACACTTCAAACTCAACACAATGCATTTCATCTGTAAGAATGAGACGTTAGCTGAGAATCTCTTGTGGTCTGATTTACAGACGCCTCTCAGATCTGCGCCATCGTCCTGCCTGCGAAACAACAACAGTGTTTCACCTCAGACTGAAATCTCAATGAGTTTCAATTTTCTTTCCTCTACAAAAAACCTCTGGTCAGACAGACACATAAAGCAGGAAAACAGCTAATAAGACAATGCCACTGTGTTTATTTGCAAGACACAGTGAAGTTTGAATCATAATACACAGGATGTAGACCAAACGCATAATTCACACAAAGCATTGTGTTTACTCTTTTCTTAACGACTGAAAGAGTCGACAGCTAATCTGGCAAAATGCACCACCAACATATTTCAAAAGAACGCTGTAGTGCTGATCACACACAAACACACGCAATTCAAACTGCTTTACTAATTGTAAAGAGAGATGTTTTTATCTCTAGATATCATGAGGGTATGAAGGTAGAGTAAATACGAAATCTGTAAAGCAGAGATATTTCAAAACCAAGGAGAGTGTTTAACTGATGCAACGTAGTGCAATGAAAAGAAAATCAATACCATGATCAGCAACAATGAGTGAGTGACTAGTGTCAAGTTTCTCTTCAAAACATCTCAAAATATTAAAAGATAATTTGCTGTAACTCCGAGAGCACGGAAACATTACTTTCTAAAAAAAAAAAAAATTAGAAATTACTTTTTTAACAGTTTAACCAACAATATCTAACTTTTTTTTGGTGTAATGTTTTATTTCCCCCCCAAACTTTATCTATTTTAATATATTGTTACAATATAGTGCAAATACAAAAAAAAAAAAAAGCAAATAGGTAATTTAGCAGCAATTTAGCAGAGAATATGAAATAAAAAAATATGTACACTGTCAAAAAAAATTATTTTGTTGTGAAGTAAACATAGCACAAAAGATTAAGTACTTTCTAGATTAAAGAAGTTAAAGTGTGAACTTGAAAATATTAAGTAAATTCAAAGTGTACTCAATTCAAAAAGGTACAAATGAATGCTCTAGCTTATAAGAAAATTGTATATATGATTGTTTGTTATCTTTACAACGTGTTATCATGCATAGGTCCAAAAGTAGAAAACCTTGTCATATTTATTTGAAATTTTACTGGTAAATAAAATAAGTAAATTTTACTTAACTTTTCAAAGCTGGTGTTCCCAGCATGCACTGTGCTTGAATAATTAATGAGCTACAAGTTTATTTACAACGATTTTTATTGTTGATTTTGCTGTTTGGTAACATCTTGTTTTGTGAAGTCTAAACTTTTTTTTTTTTTCTATTCAAAATTATCCATTCATGATTTTAAAATAATAATAATAATAATAATAATAATAATAATAATAATAATAATAATGGATTGTTACCGTCATCATGTTATTTATTCACACACTTTAATCAATATTACTGTATGTCAAAGTAGAATTTACTTTATTTTCTACCATTAAAATGTACATAAAAAAAAAAAAAAAACTGTGCAAAAACTTGTAAAATAAGAAATTCTCACTACTATTTTTTTTTTCATGGAATATAACACTAATAAAACTAATAAAATCTAAAATAATAAAAAAGCATTTTTGAGAAACTTACGTTTCACAGTTTTCACAAGGCTAGGGTTCTTTTGAAGTCAATACAAAAATAAACAGAAATAAAACAGAAATAACATTTAACCCAAAAAAGAAAACAGAACGTAGAAACACAGTTTAGACTAATGTTCGCTCTAGCACCCCTTGTGTGGTAATGCTTACTCGCTATGTGTTGGTCATGGATGTTGATTGGTCAATACAATGCTATGTGTGAACAATCTTACACTGAAAATGCTTAATAAACTGACAACGTGTGTGGCCAGGTAAATAATTTGAAAGTTATCTTTTTTTTTTTTAATCGGGGTAAGATCATAAACGGTTTAGGCGAAAAACGATCAGCATATGTAGATTTTAGCCCCTTACTCTGATTTCGCGTTGCATGTAAACACCTGTACCGCCGTTCTTACCAGCTTATCCAATGTGCTCAAGTATTGTGCTTTTACGTTTTGACGTAAAAAGCACAGAATTATCACCTTATTTCAAATCTCATGCAAACGTGGGTTTCTTTTGTTGTTTTTTTAACTTTTATTAAGGTGATTTTTTGCATTTTTCAACATATTGATGTGCATGCAAACACACTTTTTATCATGCCCAACAACACCATTCAGTCGTGAATATATAAAACAATTTACCTAGGCTCTTGAACCTTATTGCTTAATTATATGGAACTAAAATGGTGCACAGGTGAATTCAAACAGAATGTGCGATCAGCATTCTGCAGTGAAAAAACTAAAGGAGAGACAGACAAAGAGAGGATTTCCACTTTAATGAAGGTTGTTGGCACCACAGGGAATTTCTGAAGGAGATAGATAGATAGATAGATAGATAGATAGATAGAGAGCGAGAACGAGAGAGAGAGAGAGAGAGAGAGAGCGCGAGCAAGCGCAGCTAGTGTCTCCAGGGAAACCCCAACCTTTTTAAAATGAACACAGTGACAGTATTCTGGGTAGGCGGCATGGCAACAAAAGGTTTCAAAGGTGGCTGCCGCTAAAGATACTCCTCATCATCTATCTTTGAAAATAAAACACATATGCACTAACAGGACAAAGAGGGAGAGCAAACTTAATCTGCAGAGGGATTGTCTTGAAGGTGTTTTGGAAGAGCATCGACAGTGGGGTGAGAAAAATTGTACATACGCCCTGTTCTACCTTCAGTATGGTGTGTATTGATCGCAATCTCACGCCACTAAAGTGGCTTTCGGTCATCAAACAGAGGTGAAGTTGAACGTTGAAGAACTAGTTCACCCAAAAATAAAAATTCTGTCATCATTCACTCACCGTCATGTGGTTTCATAATGGTATGACTTTCTTCAACTTTTTGTCTAACATCTCCTTTTGCGTTCCAGTTGGTGTATTATGTGAAATTGGCATTACTGCATGGTTATGTAATAGATAAAACATTCTTAGTGTTGAATTCCTATCAAAAGTAACTATATTGTGACTATACCATTTGAATCACTCAAATTGTGATTGAGATTAAATCTTGGACATTCCATCTCTAGATCAGAGAAATATCTTCAATATCTCATCCTGATTTATTAAAGCTTGTGTCTAAAGACAGACTGATTTATGTTCATGTGCTGTTTGTATAAATGAGCTTTCGAGAAACTAGAATATTGCAATATCTATAACAATTAAACAATTGCATAAATGATTATTTATATGCAGTAAAATGGCAACAGGGCATCATAAGTTTGAGAATACAGAGATTGTCATAGCTGTTTCTTATGACAATTGATTTGTGAATCTCCGCTTGTTAATTTGTGGAGTAGCATGGCGTACAAGCATTTCACTGTCTTTTAAAATGATTGAGGTAAGACAAAAAAAAAAAGAGATATTTTTATTATGTTCTGACAGGATGACAGCGTCCATAACTCATCTGATGCAAATGTCCTGATCTGACATGAATATGCGTCAGTCAGAAAACAAAAACCAAACAATGATTGATAAAAATGAAAATCAGCTATATTCAACAACAGCATCAAACGACCTTTATCATGTCAGAAATATATCTGTTTCTTTAGTAGCTGGCATAAAAAATGCAGGCTACTATGTAATATATATATATATACTGTATATCCCAAGGTAAGAAAAAGCAGTAAAATATAACTGGTGAAATATAAACTTAAATGATGGTGAAAGCCAAAATATTAAATACCATGGATCAATATTTACCGGGTAATCCATTATGTCAATTTTATGTCTATTTATTGTCAAAATATAAAATTTCACCTATGATTTGGAGCAAAACTACAGGCCCAAAAATAACCATAGAAAGGTGTCAGCATCACTAATGTATTTGTACACAGAGATATGTAGGTCTATTACTAAAATTATTTGACTTCAACACCCCTTGTTGCATTATATGCCATTGGTGTGGGTCAAAATAAGGGGGGAAAAAACATGTTTTTGAGTTGTTTTTAAAAGGTCGGAGTGCCTTTAACTCTAGAATTATTAAAGATATCTTAAAGGGATAGTTCAACAAAAAAATGAAATTCTCTCATCATTTACTCACCCTCACGCCATCCCAGATGTGTATGACTTTATTTTATCTACTGAACACAAATGGAGATTTTTAGAATCTTTCAGCTCTGTAGGTCCATACAATGCAAGTGAATGGTGACCAGAACTCAGAAGGTCCAAAAATGACATAAAGGAGGCATAAGAGTAATCCATAAGACTCCAGTGGTTACTTTCATATGTTCTGAAGCAATATGATAGGTGTGGGTGAGAAACAGATCGATATTTAAGTCCTTTTTTACTTTCAATTTCCACCATTGTCCAGCCCCAACCAGTAGGTGGCTGAATGTGAAAGTGAAAGTGTAGATTTACCGTTAAAAAAGGACTTAAATAATGATCTGTTTCTCACCCACACCTGTTATATCACTTCTGAAGACATGGATTTAACCACTGGAGTCTTATAGATATGTTTATACTGTCTTTTGCGCACTGAAATATTCTTATAAAAATCTTCATTTGTTTTCTACAGAAGAAAGAATACACATCTGGGATGGCATGAGGGTGAGTAAATGATGAGATAATTCTAATTTTTTGGGTGAACTATCCCTTTAATATCCTTTTAGAGTCTGGTTTAGAACAAACTTTACTTCTGGTGTTGTCATTAGTGGTCAACTGATATGGGTTTTTTAATACCCGATATAATGCAGAAATACTGTATCACTCAATTTAATATAGTAAACAACACACACATAAAATTGCTAAAAAATGAATAAACTCTTATTTAGCAATATATTTACTTAAAATTTCACACAAAGAATATGAAAAAATAAGATTGTGTTTTAAATGGTAGATTCGCAGTTTCTTCTGATTTCTGTTAAAAAAATTCAGAATATCGGCTGAAAAAATACAATAAAAATACAAAATTAGCCGTACCATTCATGATAATTTTTGCTCTTTCTGATTCTGATTACTGGCATCTCAGATAATCCTGATTCGATCAAATAATCATGGCCAGGCTAATCTTCATACACATTACTGACATGCAGTTATAGCCACAGAATCTATTTATGCAGAAAAAAACACTAATTGTAACATACATGATGCTGTTTTAACAGATGTTGTTTAAACTACAGCAGATTTTCAGCTCGTAGTGAGGAGTTGGACATGGTTTGTTTTCCGCAGACATGCTACACACATCTGTTCTGATCAAGAAAAAATAACAATCGACTGCCTCTTTACAGAAGGTTCGAGCACAAACACTCTTCAGATGGCTCTTATTTAAGTATCTTTTCATTTAAATAAAATTACATCTACAAACCAGTCACGGCTAAACAAACAAAGCGGCCCCTCTGCGTCATTACATTTCTGTCCACGTTCCTGAAGTCGACGAGTCCTTCAATTACCATTATGCTGCATAACCATTAACTTACTGAGAGTAACCATATACGACATGTGCCTGGACCAGGCAAACTGGCCGAGCGGAGACACAGCTGGTCAGACTGATGACTATTCATCACACAAGGGACAGAGAACAAGTCAAATTCAAAGCAGAACAACAACAAAACTGTTCTCAGGTAAACAGAAGGTTCACACATCTTTTGGCCAGTGCATTTTCATCAGTTTTTCCAGACTTTCCCAGCAGAATATGCAGTTAAAACTGTTCCCACAAAGAGCCGTCAGTGAGTGACGTGTGTTGTTGAGAGATAAAAATGTATTCGTCATCTTCAGCATAGAATATAGTATATTCCCCACTAAACAAGCAGCTATAAATTAAAGCTGATCAGCATAAAGATCATCATTAGCAGATCTCTATCTCTCTCATGACCATGACGGATGAGGAAGGGATTAGTTGCTCGGCTCTGTAACGATCCTCACTGTTAAAACTTAAGATTTGTCTGATCTATAAAGTACATCTTTTTTGTGCTTTCTCTAAAAAAAAATCCACTCATCACATTTACAGTGGTTTCATATAATTAAAAATTATGACAATTTTTGCACTGGTGGGGCCCGTTGTCTTGACTAGCAGTCAATAGAAATGTCTTTTTTTAAAACACAAAAATGTGAAATTGAGCTGGAAAATGAAATCAATGAGCTGGTGTGTTATGGTGTGATGTGTTGCGGTCTGGGTTTGGTGGGCCGCAATGTGCCAGAAAGTCCAGTCCAGGCCCTAGTCCACCCCTGTGTGCTGCTGCACCCAACACGTTGATCTACGGTTATTTCTCATCAATTTCATTTATTTTTATTTATATAATTAAATACTTATTTATCTTTGTATACATTCAGATTTATGACTATATATTCAGAGTTACTTTGATATATTCAGAATTTACATATATATATATATATATATATATATATATATTCGGATTTATATATTCAGATTGATCACTATATATTCAGAATTTATAACTACATTTACAGATTTAATTTATATGTATATATTCAAATTTATAACCACATATTCAAGATTTACATTTTTATATAATAACATTTATAACAATATATTTAGGAGTTATATTTATATATTCAAGATTTACATTTATGTATATATTCATATATATTACTGTTCATATTTATAACTATATATTCAAATTCATAACAATATATTCAAGATGTATAACTATATTCTGATTTACAACTGCATATTCAGCATTTATATTTAAATATTCCAATTTATAACTATATATTCAGATTGATAACTATATATATTTAGATTTACAACTGTATATTCAGCAAATATATATAGTAATGTGCAAAAGTCTTAGGCACATAAGATGTTTCACAAAAGCATTTGTCTTAAGATGGTTATTAATATCTTCAGCTTTAGTGTTAACTCCCAAACATTACATTTGCAATTAGAAGATTCGAATAGAAGAACAGGGAGCCCTGCAACAGATGTCATGGCCCCCACAGAGCCCCCCACTGAACATCGTGACAGTCTGAGTTTACATAAAGAGACAGAAGCAATTGAGACAGCCGAAATAGATAGAAGAACTGTGGTGAATTCTCCAAGAAGCTTGAAACATCCCATCTGACAACAACCACGAAAAACTGTGTCCAGGTGTACCTAGAAGAATTGTGATATTTTAAAGGCAAAAGTGGTCACACTGAATATTGATTTAGCTTTTTTATGTTTACTGGACTTTATATGTCATTAAGTGATAAATGAAAACTATTTATGGCATTATTTAATTATATATAATTATATAATTTATAATTTATATTTGGATTCAAAACTATATATTCAGAGTTACATTTATATATTCAGATTGATAACTATATATTCAGGATTTTAAACTATACACTCTGATTTAAAAGTATATATTTTGATTGAAAAATATATTTTAATTAGGGCAGTAATTCAGTGCGATTAATTTTACAAAAAATTATGCGTTAAAAAAATTAACGCAATTAATCGCAATGTCCCCAGACTGTAATAAGGAAGATTCCTGAGAAATGCAAGCTTGTAGTCCCACCTGTTTACTTCAGTGGGCAGTAAGCGAAACTTCAGCTGTATGGGCAACACGCAGTTTATACAGAGAACAAAACAACCCTTCAGCAGACAGCACAACACGAACATGCGTTACGTTCTTGCGTTCAAAACACTTGATGGAGCGCAAATCCGATCTAAGGGATCTCAAGATGTGTTTTTCTAAGTATTAAACTATAGTTAACTTGACACAGCGACCTAAAATGTTTATGACGCAACGCACCCGAGACACTACACAAGCATCTGTCTGACGTAGGTATACATTGACGGGTCCTTAGAAAAGCCCTTATAATAAATCTCGAACTGATTGACAAATTCACTTGCAAAATGGATTGCTGTGAACTGTAAGCCAATGATTGGCTTATGTTCAATAATATGGTAATAAACAATACATTGTATTCTAAAGCCACTTTTTGTATTGTCTTATCAATGCTTAACTCTTCTGCCACAAGAATGTAATGCATTTTAATTATCCGAATAATTTTTAAATATATAAAGATAACTATGCATAATAATGTAATCATTATGTATTGAATTATTGTCATCTGAGGGGCTTTCTCAGGAAATATTTGTATATGCGATTAATTGCGATTAATTGGGACACCATGTAATTAATTCGATTAAAACAATTCATCGATTGACAGCCCTAATTTTAATATTTAAAACAATACTGTCAGGATATATAACTATTTAGATTTACAATTCTATATTCTGATTTACAATGACATATTCAGATTTATAACTATATATTCCGAATTTTTATAATTATTTCCTGTTTAGTCATGATCATAATGCTGTAGAATTTTCATTTCATATTTATTGAAAGAAATGTTTTTGTTACAATTGTGAATGCTGCGTATAAAAACTAAACAGATTAGTCTATAAAAAAAAATTGCCAAAATCTTTGATCAGACTTGTATGGACAGACTAGTTCGGGTGATTTGGTGGATATGTATAATGAATGTTCCATTAAAGGAACCTGGAGGAAAGAAAGTAATACAGAGTTGAAATAGCACAAGGGTGTGTAAATGATGACAGAATTTTCATTTTTAGACTTGTGCCATTTATTTACCTGCCAGGCAATCAGGTCCTTTAGCTTTTCAATCTTCTCTTGGTCATTTGGGTGTTCCTGGATGTATTTCTCTGTGAAAAAAGCCTGTAGATGACAGAAAACATCTACTGTGTATCATCTAATACAATGCATACATATATAGAAACATCTAGAAATAAAATATATCTTTGAAATAATATGTTACAATTTTGCTATCCAGTTCTATTTGTTAATAACCTTTGATCCTTGTCCTGTGACACAATTAGGCAATAATCACCAGAAAAATCGCATACCTTCTCATAATTAGTGAAGCCGCCCATGACAGCTGGGTCCACAATGCCATTGAGCAGCATGGAGAGGGGGTTAATGGGAAGGCTCGGGTCACTGAGGTGCTGCTGAACCATGTTGTTGATTTTTTCATTGGTCAGCTGCATGGTCTCCATGGCATTCTCCAAAGGACTGATTTCCTCCTACGGAAAGAAGGAAAAAAAACAAAAACAAATCTGAAGTCAGCACCCACACACAACTAGCAAACTTTAAATAATTGTACTTTTAGAGAACTTTCAACAACAGCCATTTTCTGTGAAAACCACATCAACTAAAGAAGACACTTAGCAGAATGGATTTATACCAATGCCATGCAGAAAATAATTACAAGACAGGATGGAAAATGTGTTTCGTTTTCACCAGCTGTCCAATATGCTACACAACAACTAAAGTTCCAACCGATAAAACAAACTTTGCTAGTGAGCCGCTAAACGAGCATGTTTTCATGTCAAATTATAACTCACGTAGACTCTCTCAAAACGTTCAAATTTAGGATTTTTGAACAAGGTATTTGCTTTAAAAGTTTAACTTTCTTTCTTTTGCGGAACAACATCTAATATTCTGAAGAAGGTTCACACAGGTCTTACCCATGCAACAGCTCTTTAGTGACAACTTGTACACTATATTCTTATAATTATAATAATATAATTTTTTATATTTAATAGGATATTTTGAAATTTCAAAAGTGGATACGATAGCTTTGTGTGAGGAACAGTCTTACATTTAAGATGTTTAACATTGAGAAACTCTGCGACTAAATCATTAAGCCAGGGATTAATACTATTGATTTAGCAACAAATCAGTCAGATTTGTGAAAGAATCGTTCAGTCCAATTTGTGCACCAGATCAACTAGTCCTTGAAAGGAACTGGCTCAGAAGAGCGATTGGTTCACTGATCCGGTTCTCAAATTCAACTCGCTGACTAAATGATACGGTCGCAGCTGTATTCGATTTAACAGCTCACTGGAGGTAATGATGAATATTTTCAGTGAATAACAACTTAAATTTCAGTCTGTTCTTTACACAATAGTAGCGTATTGCTTCAGAAGACTTAAATACAGCGAACCCGTCGTATGAACTGCTTTCATTGTGGCCTTTTTGGAGCTTGACAGACATGGTGTCTGAATTATTGTTGAATTGAACAGATCTAAGTGAAGATTTGAATTGCTAAATAACCTTTTCTTTATAAAATGATATAATTTTACAACTTTGTTGCCATGATGTAGTAACGCTGTAAACCCTAAAATAACTGTAAAAACGTTACAACTTTACAGCTCAAATACTAAACATTTTAAAAGAAAAATAAATGTAAGTGCTTTTATAAAACTATAAGCTTCACATTTCTGCCTTTAAACCCTCCAAAAATTGGCCATATTCACTTTCATTGCAAGTGCCTCACTGTGAATGGTGAGTCAGAATTATTTTTGTGATAATCAACATTATTCCACAAATGCTGTCGACTGAGCTTAACTTTTTTTGAACCTCAGGAACCCATTTTAGGAAACTCATGCCAGGATGATAATGAGAATGAAGGCACACGTGAACATTCAGAGAAAACAGAGCGAATCAGAATGGATAAACAAGAGGACATCCAATCTGGGCATTACATGTTGCCATCTCTCTCCTCTGCTCTGGTGTCTACAGTGGAATATTTGTATGCAGCGTGCCAGCACACATAATCATAATTCACCCTGCACAGTGTGAATAGTGGAAGACATGATGAGAATAATACGCTGGAGGTATACAGTGAAAGTAAGACAGTATGCAATATTTGGACTGAAGTGGGGGTGAGACAGGTCAGGTGTGTTTTAATGGAATCTAGAGGGGGTAGAGAGAGGTCAGGTTTGCTGTAATGGAGTGTAGTGAGAGTGAGACAGGTCACATCTGCTATATTTAGACTGGAGTGAGGGTGAGATGGGTAAGGTTTGCTTTATTGGAGAGAAAAGTGGGGTGAGACAGGTCAGGTCAACTGTACTGGAGTTTAGTGGTAAGACAGGTCAGTGAGATGGGTCAGATTTGCTGTGTTAGAGTATAGTAGTTAGAGTGAGACAGGTTGGTTCTTCTGTACCAGAGTGTAGGGTGAGTAAGACAGATCAGGTAATCTTTGCTGGAGTATAGTGAGAGTGAGACAGGTCAAGTCTGTTATAATAAAGTGAGACAGGTCAGCACTACTGTATTGGGGTGCAAGGGGGTGGTCCCACAGGACAGGTCTACTGTACTAGAGCATGTTGAGAGTGAGAGGTCAGATAAGCTGTAATGGAGTACAATGAGAATGAGATAGGCCAAGTCTGTTATAAAGGAGTGAGACAGGTCAGGCCTACTATGCTGGAGTGGAGTTAGACAGATCAGGTGTCTTGTGCTAGAGTGTAGTGAGTGAGAAAGGTCACATCTACTATGCTGGAGTGAACTCAGAGTGAGACAGGTCATGCCGGCTGTCCTGTAGTGTTGAGGGCGCAAGACAGGTTGGGTCTAATAAATAAGAGTTTAGTGAGAGTAAAACAAGACCGATCTAAAGTACTGGACTGTACAGGGTGTGAGACAGCTTGAATCTACTGCACTGGAGTGTAAAGGGGGTGAGACAAGCCAGGTCTACTGTACTGGAGTATAGCCAGAGAGAGACAGGTCAAGTCTGCTATGATGGAGTGAGACAGGTAAGGTCTACTATACTGGAGTGGAGTGAGACTGAGAAAGGTCAGGCCTACTGTATTGCCATGTACTGAGGTGAGACAGGTCAGGTGTCTTATGCTAGAATATAGTGAGTGAGACAGGTCAAATATCCTATGCTGGAGTGGATTGAGAGTAAGACAGGTCAGGTCTACTATATTAGAAATTAGTGGGAGAAAGACAGGACAGATCTAAAGTACTGGACAGTAGAGGGTGTGAGACAGTTAGACTCTATTGTATTGGAGTGTAAAGGGGATGAGACGGGCCAGGTAGAGTGAGAGTGAAACAGGTCAGGCTTACTGTATTACAATGTAGTGGGGTGAGACAGGTAAGGTGTCTTGTGCCAGAGTGTATTGAGTGAGACAGGTCAGGTCTACTTTGCTGGAGTGGAGTGAGATAGGTCAGGAGTACTGTATTGCAACGTAGTGGGGTTAGACAGATCAGTTGTTTTGTGCTAGCGTATAGTGAGTGAGACAGGTCAAATCTACAGTAATATGCTGGAGTGGACTGAGAGTGAGACATGTCATGTCTCCTATATTAGAGTTTAGTTGTATTAAGACGGCACAGATATAAAGTATTGGACTGTAGCGGGTGTGAGACAGGTCACTTCTACTGTATTGGAACATAAAGGGGTTGAGACAGGCCAGGTCTCCAGTACTGAAGTATAGTGAGAGTGAGACAGGTCAGGCTTACTGTATTACAATGTAGTGGGGCGAAAAACGTCAGGTGTCTTGTGCCAGTGTATTGAGTGAGCCAGGTCACATCTACAATGCTGGAGTGAACTGAGAGTGAGACAGGTCAGGTCTACTATATTAGTTTAGTGGGAGTAAGACAGAACAGATATTAAGTACTGGACTGTAGCGGGTGTGAGACAGGTCAGATCTGCAGTTTTGGAGTGTAAAGGGGGTGAGACGGGCCAGGTATCCTGTACTGAAGTATAGTGAGAGTGACACAGTTCAGGCAAGCTGTACTGGATTATAGTGAGATTGAGACAGGTCAAGTCTGTTATAATGGAGTGAGACAGGTCAGGTCTACTTTGCTGGAGTGGAGTAAGAGTGAGACAGGTCAAGTCTGTTATAATGGAGTGAGACATGTCAGGTGCCTTGTGCTAGAGTGTAGTGAGTGAGTCAGGTCAAATCTATTATACTGGAGTGAACTGAGAGTGAGACAGGTCAGGTCTACTATGTTACTGTAGAGTTTAGTGGGCGTGAGACAGGACAGATCTAAAGTACTGGACTGTAGAAGGTGTAAGACAGGTCAGCTTAACTGTACTGAAGTGTATAAGGGGGTGAGACGGGCCAGGTCTACTGTTCTAGTGTATAGTGAGAGTGAGACAGGTCAGGTAAGCTGTACTGGAGTATAGTGAGAGTAAGACAGGTCAGGTAAGCTGTACTGGAGTATAGTGAGAGTAAGACAGGTCAAGTCTGTTATAGTGGAGTGAGACAGGTCAGGTCTGCTATGCTGGAATGGAGTGAGACAGGTCAGGCCTACTTTATTGCAATGCAGTGTGGTGAGATAGTTTAGGTGCCTTGTGCCTGAGCGTAGTGAGTAAGACATGTTGCATCTAATATGCTGGAGTGGACTGAGTGTGAGACACGTTTGGTCTACTCTATTAGAGTTTAGTGAGAGTGAGAGTGAGACTGGTCAGGTCTGCTGTGCAAGAGTGTAGGGGTGAGACTATTCAGGTCTCCTGTACTTGAGTGTTGTGACAGTGAGACAGAGCAGGTGTCTGGTGTTGGAGTGTAGAGGGAGCAAGACAAGTCAGGTCTATAGTATTAGAAAGTAGTGGGGTGAGACAGTTCACGTCTCCTGTACTGGAGTGGATTCAAGGTGAAGTGACACAGGTAAGGGGTTCATGCTGTCATACTCACAGCTGAGACCGACATGACTTCAAACCAGCGCAGGATGCCGGGCAGTTTATATGCCGTGACGTAAGTTGTCCGTTCAATCCACATGTTCTGTTAAAAGAACAGAAAAACATAGAGCACAAGATTAAGATGAACAGTTAGAAAAAAAGAGAGCTTTTAGCAAAGTGGTAAATTTCAGGCAAAGAGTGAACACAAGTTATTCCTGTGCACATGCACACACAGTGTTTTCTTTGTTGTAAGACTCAGGCTCCATTTACTGGTTTTTAATGGATGTTTAACAACAACAGATGTGAGTGGGGTTGGGGTAGACTTTGCATCTCAGCATAATAGCTCAGGATTCTCAGATTTGACATCTCCACTGTAATAACTCTGTGTAAGTTTTTAAAAGGTTTGTAGATGAACGGCCATTAGAACAAACTGAGATCTTCTGAACTAACAATTCCAAAGCACTTTCTATGTGTTATTGACTGAAATAACAAAAGAGAAATCTTTAAGTGGGGAAAGAGAAATATCAAAACCAAAAAGAACTCACAGCAAACTCATTATCTGGATCTTTCTCTCCTTTCCGGACCGGTCGTGAATACTGGAACTTCTGAACTTCGTTTACAGTGTAAAAGCTGCAAGGCAAAATGAGCACAAGTTAATGATTCATCTTGGATTTGTTGGCCTTTTCGAGTGGGTTGTGTCGGGTCAGATTTCTGGGAGCTCCGGAATGCGACAGGGACTTGCATCGGTCCTGATGATTATCAAACACACTGACACATTGGCTGAAGAAAGCAAGTGCATGCTCAAGGATGTTTTTTTTTTTTGTTTTTTTTTTACATTTTCTCTCCCTGGTAACTAGAGGCAAACACAGTGTTTTTTTCACTTGTGTTCGATTCTAATTTTGCATGTTTTAAACATGTAGAGGCAGGTCAAGCAGATGCAAAATTTGCATATATACCACGAAAAGGAGCAAAAAGGTGCACAGACTTTTTAATTGCAATAAACAATGCACAGTATCATGTGCACAAAAAAGGTGCTGATTATTATGATGACGGCTCTGAAGCTTCAAGTGTATATTTTTTAACATGTTCCGTCTGCATCGGTGGAAGAATGCTGAAGTTTGGTAATCGTTAATGGACATGAACTTCCAATTTCATTGAAAAAAAAAATTATATATATATATATATATATATATATATATATATATATATATATATATATATATATATATATATATATATATATATTTATATACAGTACTGTGCAAAAGTCTTAGGCACATAAGATGTTTCACAAAAACATCTGTCTTAATATGGTTATTTATATCTTCAGCTTTAGTGTGTCGATAGGAAATATAAATGTTAAACTCCCAGGGGGCCCGGGTAGCTCAGTGGTAAAATACACTGGCTACCACCCCTGGAGTTCGCTAGTTCGCTAGTTTGAATCTCAGGGCGTGCTGAGTGACTCCAGCCAGGTCTCCTAAGCAACCAAACTGGCCCGATTGCCAGGGAGGGTAGAGTCACACGGGGTAACCTCCTCGTGGTCGCTATAATGTGGTTTGTTCTCGGTGGGGTGCATGGTGAATTGAGCGCGGATGCCGCGGTGGATGGCGTGAAGCCTCCACACGCGCTATGTCTCCGTGGCAACGTGCTCAGCAAGCCATGTGCGCGGGTTGACTGTCTCAGACGCGGAGGCAACTGGGATTCGTCCTCCACCACCCGGACTGAGGCGAATCACTATGCAACCACGAAGACTTAGAGCACATTGGGAATTGGGCATTCCAAATTGGGAGAAAAAGGGGAAAAATCCCCACCCCCAAAAAAAATGTTAAACTCCCAACTTTTGCAAATAGAAAAGATGTCATGGTCCCCACAAAGCCCCCCACTGAACATCGATGTCAGTCTGGGATTACATAAAGAGACAGAAGCAATTGAGACAGTCTAAATAGATAGAAGAACTGTGGTGAATTCTCCAAGAAGCCTGAAACATCCTATCTGCCAACAACCAAGAAAAACTGTGTCCAGGTGTATCTAGGAGAATTGGTGCAAAGGTGGTCACACCAAATATTGATTTAGCTTTTTTTTATGTTTACTGGACTTTGTATGACATTAAGTGATAAATGAAAACTATTAATGGCATTATTTTTGAAGGCACTTTTTTCACAAGTGCCAAAAACTTTTACACAGTACTGTATATATATATATATGTAGGGCTTTACTGGTTGTTGAGATCAGTGTTACTATCAGAAATAATTAATAATTATTTCTGTAGTTATTAATCAATACTTAAATTAATTAATTGGATCTAACTCATTAAAACCTCATATGGGGCTCCAGTAAATGTAGTGTGCTACGTTTAGGAGCAAGTTTGGTTATTAGCAATAATTAATAATTATCAAAGACAATTATTAATTATTAAAATCAATAGAACATTGATGAGAATCAATGTTAGCTTTTTTTAATCCTTTAAATCAACAGTTATCAAAGATAATCGTTAATTGTTAACATCGATGAAACATTAATTAAAATTAACACTAGCTTGTTGATCATTCAAATTCAATCAAAGATAATTATCAATTATCAAAAATCAATAGAATATTATTAAGGGGAACCACCCTGGAATCAGGGACTAATAACCGAATATTAAACCAGTCTCAATATTAGATTGTTTTCTTAGGAAAATCGACATCCGAAGAATATCGATTTTCGGGAAAAAAAACAATGAATGAAGGTTTGAATCCGAGCACTGACATCCCGTCAGCACGACCCAGGCGTATGCAAAACAAACCAAAACACTTCTCTTTGTAATATAAACAAAGTTTATTTATGCAGTAATATCAATTAATAATTAATACAATGCAGTCAATAAACTTCCGACTTACAACTACAAACTAAACAGTGATATGATTAGATATGGAAATAAAAATAATCCTATAACACATAAGGTGTGTGTGTGACAGTGTGTGTGTGTGTGTGTGTCAGTGTGGTTAGTGAGAGAGAGAGAGAGAGAGAGAGAGATGATTAAGTGACAGCCCGAAAGCTGATTTCGCGATAGCTGGAGATAAAGCAGCCGTGTTCATCACTCAGAGACGCGGTTTTACGAGCGGGGCACGTAAAAGTCCCTTGTTATTTGACTCTTTAATGGATGAACTCAGTTGCTGTCTCACCCGCGATGGCGAAAATGCACAACAATCCAATTTGGTTGGACCACAATACAGCAAAACAAATTCGTGATAATTAATACCCTGAGTATTAATAATGAGCGGACATGGCGGTCCGTAAACTGTACAAGTAAAAACCTTGAAACACAAGAATAACACGCTATAATATTCTATCTCTGCCCAGACGTAAACCTCTTACTTGAATCGCATGAGGACACAGGTAGAATGTGTTTTCCTCCGTCCTTTAACTTTGACCCGGTTTCTTGAGGCTCGTGTGATGACGAGAGGCCATTTCCACGCGCTGTCGGCAGGCGGTACGGCTGTTGATTCTCAGAGGGCGGTACGGCTGTTGATTCTCGGCGGGCTGGCGGAGAACTCAGAAATGTCGACTTGATTGAAGATGGAAGAGAAATCTTTAATCTCTTCACTTCTGTAGGCCAACGGATGAAGATGCGAATTGCTCGGCGGTCTCCTTCGGATCCGTTAGAGTGTTCGGTTGAACACAGAGTAATCTCAGCTCGTCCAGCGAGATGGAGATTGTATGGCTACAGTTTCAAGTCGGACATTACTTCCTTATGCCACGAGGCTGCACCGGAGAGCAGCAAAAAGCTACGTCCGTATTCGGTGAACTAAGTCGCTGGAAGCCACTTTGGAAGCATTTCAGAATTATTTGAAGTCCTGATGATGTCATGTTTGAGGGACGTTCTGTTGTGTGCCTCATCCAATAGGAGTTGAGTGCTCGATCCTTTAGTGGGCAAGGCTTCATGGATCTGTAGTCTGTTTTGGACTCCCTTTGTTTGATTTTGGCGCGATTTTTGTCAGTAAAATTTATGACTTAGAAGGAGGGGGCTTGAGGAATGTTTTTGACTGTTAGGCCTGCCTTTGTCTTCTATCTGAATACATGAGGCCCAACATATATATATATATATATATATATATATATATATATATACTATATATATATATATATATATATATATACACACATATACATATATATATATATATATATATATATATATATATATATATATATATTCATTCACAGTTTTTAAATCTCGATTTAAAACCCTTTTCTGGATGCACTGAGACTTGTGAAATGCACCCTAAATTAGCAGAGCAGAGTTAACATGCCTGGAGTCTTGCCCATGGACTTGGCTATAAACGAATTTAATTCAGATTTAAAAGGAGACAGCTAACCATATACGATTTATACAAATGTTATATCTCCAGGGGCAGAAAGATCCAGCCCGGGGCATGACGCGGATTAACAGAAACAGAAATGTGAATTACGACATTGGAGATCAGAGATGATAAAGGGTAAGCGCATCACATCCAGTCATGTGACCCATGGCCCTGATGCTTATTTACTCAGAGAGGGAACTTATGGGTAAATAGTGAGTTTTAATTACTTTTCATGCCCACTGTTGACTGTGATTGGCTATGGTAAGCTGACTGCATTCTGAAGATGGGTGATAACGGTGCTGTTTGCCCTGTGGCACAGAATGTAGCCTGAAAAAGAATGATGCTTCACATGCAGGTGTGTGTGTGAGATTTAATAACAACACAGAGGAGTGTAGTAAGGTCAAACACTGTTTGCTCACTGCACATTTCCAATTTAATCAGTTGGGTGAGTCCCTCTGAAACACACACACAGAGCTCTACCTGCCTATTTACCGACCCATTACACACACACACACGCACACACGCACACACACGATACAGTGATCAGCTCAGTGGTTATAACATACTCTATTTGCAAATCATTCCAGAATTAATAAATATTTACCAGGAAGACAGACTCAATTGATGGGAATACCTATATAATAATGTAGATTTAGATAACAAGCTAGATATATAAACAAATATACTGTACAGATAGACAGGTAGATTGTTGTAGATAGATAGATATAAAAAAACATTGAATGAATGAACACTAGCTTGAACGAATAAATGAACAAATGAACGAATGATAGAACAAACAAACAAATTAATGATAGACACAGCAATAGAACAAATGAATGACAGAACAAATGAACAACAGACAGGAAAGACAAATAGACAGACAAACAATAGAATGATAGATAAATCAAAAAGATAGAACAAAAGAATGAACAAGAGAATGGACAAACAAACAGATAGATAGAATGATAGAACGACAGATAAAATGATAGATAGACAGATACATAGATAGATAAAAGGAATGAATGAAAGACAAACAGAATGAACAATATGTATGTAACAAGGTAAAAGGGAAAGGAGGCGGCGAGAACCGGCTTGACAATATAAATAATAGTTTAATAATAAACTTAAACAAAAAGACAAACAAAAACACATGCCGGGCAGCTGCCCATAACTCTCTCTCTCTGGAACTGCCACCTCCGGTTGCCTTTATCCCTCTCGAGGGCTTGATTAGCCTGATTAGGGGCCGGGTGTGCAGTATCACGACCCGGCCCCGCCCTCCTCCCTCCTTTCCTTCAGGCCGGGGAGCCCCTGGCATGACGTACATCCCCCCTCCCCTTTCCGGCCCCGCCTTTCATCCCCACCTCTTCGGACCTGGGAGAGTGACAAGTGGAGAAAAAAAAAAAAAAAACAAGAGGGAAAGGCCAACACAGAGTGACAGTGGGAGAGACAGAGGAGAGAGAGAGAAAAAAAAACGTACTCGCCGGTTCTCTGATATGCCGTAGCCTGGTCCTCGGTCACTCCTCCACCCTCTAGTGGACAACAGCCAAGCCTCCCTGGGCCGATCGGAGGCAGTCCTCTGGCCCCTGGCGGACGGAACGCCCTGCCGCGTTTTCGGTGGACGGAAGGGGTCTCCCCCACCCCTGGCAGCGGTTCTCCCGCTCCAGGCGGTCGGCCAGGAGCCCCTCTCCACTCGCGGTCAGTGGCCCTCTCGACCCTGCCGCGTTTTAGCGGCTGGTAAGGGTCTCCTCCACCCCTGGTAGCAGCCCTGACCGCTCCAGGCGGTCAGCTAGGAGCCTCTCCTCCCCTCGCGGTCGGCGGCCGTTCCTCTGCTCTCAGGCAGCCGGGCTCCACCGTTGGGGTGGATGGTAGTGGCGAGGACTCTACTACAGCGCATCCCTCCTCCATCCCGGGTTGCAGCACCAGTGTAACAAGGTAAAAGGGAAAGGAGGAGGCGAGAACCGGCTTGACAATATAAATAATAGTTTAATAATAAACTTAAACAAAAAGACAAACACAAACACATGCCGGGCAGCTGCCCATAACTCTCTCTCTCTCTGGAACTGCCACCTGTGATTGCCTATATCCCTCTTGAGGGCTTGATTAGCCTGAGTAGGGGCCGGGTGTGCAGCATCACAACCCGGCCCCGCCCTCCTCCCTGCCACAATGTAGATAGAATGACTGAATGAACGAACGACAGACAGAACAAACGGTAGATAGAATGAGTGAGTGAACCATAGAACAAACATAAAAATGAACAATAGATAGAACAATACAACAACAAAACAGTAGAATTAACAAACAAACGCTAAATAGATAAATAAATGAAAGATAGAATGAACAAAAATAGATACCATGATTGATTAAAAGAACGAACAAAAGATAAACTGAATGAACAATACAACAAACAAACAAAAGAAAGGACGATTGACAGAATGAACGAACGAACAATAGATAGATATAAAAATAGAAAGAACAAACAAACAAAAGACAGGACGACAGACAGAATGAACGATCTAACAATAGATAGGACGATAGATAGAACAAACAAAAGATAGATAGAATGAACGATAGGTAGATAAAATTACAGACCGAACAAATGACAGATAAAATGAATGAGCAAAAGGATAGAATGAATGATGGATAGAATGAACAAACAATTGATAGAATGAACGATAGATAGAACGAAAGACAGATCGCACGATAAGATACATAGTATGAAGGATAATATTGATAGATAGAATGAACGAACGAACAATAGATTCAGAAAAAACAAACAAAAGATACATATGATGATAGAATGAACAATATATATATATAGAAGAATATTTAGAATGAACAAACAAAAGAGACAGAACAACAGACAGAGCAAACAGGTGATAAATAGATACAGCAATAGAACTAACAAACAAAATGTACAGTTGTGCTCAAACGTTTGCATACCCTTGGAGAATTGGTAATATATGTACCATTTTTAAAGAAAACATGAGTGAGCAGGCAAAACACATTTCTTTTATTTCTTATGGGATTCATATTCAACTGTAGGTTATAACAAAATGGCACAATCATAAAACAAAACATGGCAACAAAGAAAAAAATGAAATGACCCATTCAAAAGTCTGTATACCCTTAGTTCTTAATACTGTGTATTGCCCCCTTTAGCATCAATGACAGTGTGCAGTCTTTTGTAATAGTTGTCTATGAGGCCCCAAATTCTTGCAGGTGGTATAGCTGCCCATTCGTCTTGGCAAAATGCCTCCAGGTCATGCAAAGTCTTTGGTCGTCTTGCATGAACCGCACGTTTGAGATCTCCCCAGAGTGGCTTGGTGATATTAAGGTCAGGAGACTGTGATGGCCACTCCAGAACCTTCACCTTTTTCTGCTGTAACCACTGGAGGGTCAACTTGGCCTTGTGCTTAGGGTCACTGTCGTGCTGGAAAGTCCAAGAGCGTCCCATGCGCAGCTTTCGTGCAGAAGAATGCAAATTGTCTGCCAGTATTTTCTGATAATATTCTGCATTCATCTTGCCATCAATTTTCACAAGATTCCCCGTGCCTTTAGAGCTCACACACCCCCAAAACATCAGTGAGCCACCAACATGCTTCACAGTGAGGATGGTATTCCTTGTTGACACTTCTCCAAATATAGCACTTATGGTTGTGACCATAAAGCTCTATTTTGGTCTCGTCACTCCAAATTTCAGTGTGCCAGAAGCTGTGAGGCGTGTCAAGGTGTTGTCGGGCATATTGTAACCGGGCTTTTTTGTGGCATTGGCGCAGCAAAGGCTTCTTTCTGGCAACTCGACCATGCAGCTCCTTTTTGTTCAAGTATCGTCGTATTGTGCTCCTTGAAACAACCACACCGTCTTTTTCCAGAGCAGCCTGTATTTCTCCTGAGGTTACCTGTGGGTTTTTCTTTGTATCCCGAACAATTCTTCTGGCAGTTGTGGCTGAAATCTTTCTTGGTCTACCTGACCTTGGCTTGGTATCAAGAGATCCCTGAATTTTCCACTTCTTAATAAGTGATTGAACAGTACTGACTGGCATTTTCAAGGCTTTGGATATCTTTTTATATCCTTTTCCATCTTTATAAAGTTCCATTACCTTGTTACGCAGGTCTTTTGACAGTTCTTTTCTGCTCCCCATGGCTCAGTATCTAGCCTGCTCAGTGCATCCACGTGAGAGCTAACAAACTCACTGACTATTTATACACAGACACTAATTGCAATTTAAAAGCCACAGGTGTGGGAAATTAACCTTTAATTGCCATTTAAACCTGTGTGTGTCACCTTGTGTGTCTGTAACAAGGCCAAACATTCAAGGGCATGTAAACTTTTGATCAGGGCCATTTGGATGATTTCTGTTATCATTATGATTTAAAAAGGAGCCAAACAACTATGTGATAATAAGTGGCTTCATATGATCATATCCTTAAATAAAAGATGATCAGTCATATTTTCAAAATCAATGCAGATAGAGCGAACAGGCTATAGATAGATACAGCGATAGAACGAACGACAAAAAAAATATAGATAGAACGAACGACAGGGATATATAACAGAACGAACAAATGGATGAAACAGATAGAATGATTTAGATCGAACGAACGATAAGATAGATAGAATGAACAGTAAACAAATAATGAACAGGTAGATAGACAGATAGATAGATTGCTCTTACCTCACGATCTGCTCTGACACTGGTTTGTTCTGAAATTTGGGTGGTAGTTCTAGAATGGGCTTCACTGTGAAACACTGAATGTCTGTTTTAGCCAAACTAAGAAACAATCACCTGGGACAATTTGGTAGCAGAAAAAACCTACGAACAAATGTTTCTACAGTATATATCATAGAAAATAATAATCATAAAACATATGTGTGTACAGAAACACACTTTTGCACTACTGCACACTTGCTCCATAGACTTCCTTTGTAAGTGCATACTTGTGAAAGTTCTTCACTGATATGTACATGTTTACACCACGTCCACTGAGTGACCATTAAGGATACACTGTCCAGAAGAGTTCTTGATGTCCTCACTGGCTGGAGTCGTGGTCTTCATCTTTTCAGCATTGGGGAACTGAGTAAGCAGTCGTGCCACAAAATCCTCCCACCGTTCATACTCCTTTCCACGATAAATGAACATCTTATTCTGAAAAACAACACAATAACAACATATTTGAATCTCAAGAGACTAAATCTTTTTTTTTTTTTTTTTGCTTCTTTTTTTGGTGTCTAGGTTTTATAAATTCCACTTTCCGTGCTCCCTGTCCTAGTCTGGGAATATCATTAGTATGATATGAATTTCAAACACATTTCATTTTATACACAGCATATCAAAAATGCAGTTTAACAACAAAATTACAACGAAATACACAGAGGCCAGAAGCTGAGCACTAACATATGATCTACAAGCATAACACCATGGAAGATGGAAATACAACAGGTGAAAAAACAAAACTTGCAGAAATTGGGAACGGAATCCAAACATTGCATGTAAATCATGATTACCAGCACCTCAGTGAACCTTGTCTATAGAAAATAAACACACAGTAAAGATGCCAGAAGAACATATGGAAATATTTTAAATGTGGGATACAGTAATCAAAACCACATTCTGTGAATCACCAGGGATTTAATGAAAGGACAGTAAATTAACACTAAAACAGAAAAATTATTCACTCAAAATGCTCATTCTGTAGTTAAATCCCTGTCATGCAGAATGAGAACGCTGAATCCCAAAATAGACAATGCGGTGGAAATTCAGAGGCGTTTGGCAGCGTGGAAACGTTCAATTACTGCACACTGTGACAAAGACAGCGTCAATCACGTGTGCCCACCAAAAACCACTGTCAATATTTTTCAATCCTCAGCGAATGTGTGAATAACTACACACTGACTACTGTGTGCACACAAACACCTACACACATGGACATACGGAGAAATATGCTTAGTGCCTAGAGGGTGAGAGTGCGAATACATTCTGAATGGTGTACTGTGATCAATATGCAAATTATAAACGTAAAATATAAAACAACTGATTTAAAGTTCAAATATACTGCAAGTCGTTTGAGAGTGTGGGGAGACCGATTCAATTGCGTTACTCACAGTACGTCATGGGAGTGGGCAGTCATTGCAAAGCTTTTTTGTCATGGTTTGTTGTCCACATTTCCTTTTCAGAATCATAGTTAGTGTAGTTCTTCACTATGGATTTTGTTTGCAAATAAGTTGAAATAATGCAGACTGATGGCTTCAACAGAACCATCGATTAACAACGTTGGAGCTCACGGTAGGTCTATCTCAGAATCAGAATCAGCTTTATTGCCAAGTATGCTTACACATACAAGGAATTTTTCTTGGTGACAAGCTTCCAGTGCACAAACAATACAGCAACAAGACAGAAATAATAATAATAATAATAATAATAATAATAATAATAATAAAAAAGCCATCTTTAAAGGTTTTTATGTTATGTTAAAAATCAATTCGCCTTTGGAAAAAAGGAAAAGCATTTTTTACTTCTGGAACATGACTGTTGCACTAAAAACTATTTGTTGTACTGTCTTTGATTTATTTTGATTCAAAATTATACTGTGTAGGTAAAATTTGTCAAGACAAACTTTGATGTTGGCTTGACAAAGCCTTGTCTGAATGTTTAACACTAATTTAAAATTGGATGGATGCATGCATGCTGCAGTCAGACAGACAGACAAGAGAGACAGACAGACTAAGATAGATAAATAGTTAGACAGACAGAGAGACAGACAGACAGACAGAGAGACAGACTAAGATAGATAGATAGACAGACAGACAGAGAGACAGACTAAGATAGAAAGAGAGACAGACTAAGATAAATAGATAGACAGACAGACAGACAGAGAGACAGACAGAGAGACAGACTAAGATAGACAGACAGACAGACTAAGATAGATAGATAGACAGACAGACAGACAGAGAGACAGACAGAGAGACAGACTAAGATAGATAGATAGACAGACAGACAGACAGAGAGACAGACTAAGATAGATAGATAGACAGACAGACAGACAGAGATACAGACGAAGATATATAGATAGACAGACAGACAGACAAAGAGACAGACTAAGACATATAGACAGACAGAGAGACAGACTAAGATAGATAGATAGACAGACAGATAGACAGACTAAGATAGAAAGACAGACAGAGAGACTGACTAAAAAAAACAGACAGACAGACGGACGGACGGACAGACGGACAGACAGACAAAGACAGATAGACGGACGGACGGAGAGACAGATAGATAGAGGCCTTGTTAATTTTTTGGACAGTTTAGTTTGAATAGTCTTGGCCCGTTTGCACATTCTGTTAATGTAAATCTATGGGATTATGGGAATATTTGATTATCCGCTGTGTGAAAACTGTTATTCTGGTAAATTAGAAAAGTCTTAGCAACCCAAGCCAGAACAGTCTGAAGGTCTATGATAAGTACTGTGAATGTATCTTGAAAGCCCAAGGAAGAGTTACAGACAAACATTTGATATTGGTAGAGATTTTGAAAAACCATAAACCATGTCTGTAGAATAAGTATGTTGGCTTTGTCAAGCCAACACAATAATCAGAAAAAAATGAAAACACATAAAAACACATTAAGGTAATTTTATATTTATTTATCTAATTTTCATGGAAATAACATGACACTTATTAAATAAGTCTTAATGTTCTCTATACAACATATTTTTCTTTTAATTTTGGATTAAAAAAGGGTGACCTGGATTTACCCATATATAGTAGTATCTGCTAGTATTCCATTCTGAACATATCCTGAGTGTCGCACAAACTTGGATGAAGCAATGAATGCGCACGTGTGTGCATACACACACTCTCTGCCTGAACAAACATATTTCAGTTGCTCAATTAGTGTGTGCATATCTGTAGGTGAAATGTGCCCAGGGCTGTTTTCAAATCTGCTTTGAGCGATAAGGTGACAAATTGCACTGAGCACTCGACGGGTGTTTTCACACCGCCAGCGATTCCAAACACGGCAGAATAAACCGCCAGCGCTCGAATGACTCTGCATGAATACAAAAGTGGCACTTTATGGAGGAAAGTGAGATTGCAACACGTTTTCTATTTCAAAAGGCAAAGCTTCTCTCCATGGAGCCACATGTCAACAGTGGCAGGATGCGACGGACTTCAGATGCCAGATTCTTTTTCTATCCCAGGGTGACTGGAGAAAGATGTGTGACTATAGGCAGTTGGAAATGCACTACAAGAATTACAAATATATCTGAAGCCATTCTGTCCCACAACCACAGGCTTAAAACATCCAGTGTGTATGACCTATAAAAGATGAATGAGTATGTTTCAAAATGAATGATAGAAGCTTCTGCTCTGGAAATAATCATAAAAGCACATAGATAAAGAAATTTAAAGGTGAAGTGTGTAATTTCTGCACTACTAGTGTTACCAAATAGAACTGAGTGCAACAGTCTGGTTCCGAAAGTAAAATTTCCATTCATTTTTTCAATAGAGGAATGAATTAACAATAACTTATAAACCTTTAAAGACAGACCTAACGTGAGCTCTGAGGTTGCTAATAGATGGTATATGTTTCCGTTGAAGGCATCAGTCCGCATTATTTCATTTTATTTATTTATTTATTTTCATTTTCTTATTATATGAACTGGCGAAGAGATACACTATTAAAGGGAAATGATCCGCCAATTTAAAACAAAGTGAAAAATGAATTGATTCAGAGCAATGAATCGGCCACCCACCTCAATGTCTGATGCAATCGAGTCAATCTCTCAAAACTACCTCTGTATTTGCATATATCTGATTTGTTATACAATTTAAATACAGTCAGTGGTGGCTCAGCGGTTAAAGGCTCTGGGTTACTGATCAGAAGGTCGGGGGTTCAGGCCCCAACACCATCAAGATGCCACTGTTGGGCCCTTGAGCAAGGCCCTTGACCCTATCTGCTCCAGGGGTGCCGTATCATGGCTGACCCTGCATCCTGACCCCAGCTTAGCTGGGATATGTGAAAACAAATAAATTTCACTCTATATATGAAAATTTATAATGTGTGACAATAATAAATGCTTTCTTCTAAATATATTGCTTCTCTACTTTTAATTAACAACTTTACTTTTTTCATCATTTTAAAAGCTTTTTAATTTAATTACATCATTTGCAGTGCTTCATGGGATTGTAGTTCATTCCCTGTTTCAAGACACACAGTCTTAAACCTTTGTCTTGTTGTCTGATTTTCACACACATTTTTGCTTCAAATCAGAGTTTGTAATGTTCACCTCAGAGCTGGTTGGTTTGGCTCATGGCTTAAAACTGAAGGAATTTTATGTAATTCCTATGGAAAAAAAATAATGGGAAAAATTCTGTAATCACCATAAGTGGGCCGAAACTGTTGCACTCTACTGCAAAAATAATATCAGTTTTCACACAGGTTTCCCCAAACACTCCCCCCATCTGCCATTGGTCATTCAAACAGATAGTCCTGCCCCAAACTTACAGCATTGGTTGGTGGTGTGTTGGGTTAATCTAAATCTCCATGAAATTATGAGAGGCCAGTAGAGATGTATTTGAGATACATGCTAATACAAATTGCCTGATCACCCAAGATGAATCTGGTTTAAATGAGGTCTCAAGGAGAACAATGTTTCCAGAGAGGCTTGTAATGTCATTATGAGTCATAACTGGAGAAAAAGTGTCAACAGAGAACTAACGAGAGAGAGAGTGCAAGATAAAGAACAAGATATACAAATGGAAGTAGAAAGGAAAGTCTAAATGATCTAAATGACATTTGTGTTCTGTGGAGGACACTGTTGAAAAGTTTGGAGAAGCCACACAAAGACACCAGTAATTGATTTCCAGGCCTTTGGATGCATATATCTGACACATTCACAATGCAATTCAAACACAAAGAAACAGACACATTTCCATGGCGACAGTGAATTATGTCAGACTTCTAAATTCTGAGAGAAATTGTGCATATGTAACTCACCCTGAGGAACGAGGGGTAGCCCAGCCCATAATAACCAACAGCGAAGTAGTCTGGCTTTGGTCTAATTACCTTGACGATGCTCTCATAAAACTGAGCCTGCTTCCTCTATGAGAGAAAGAGAGAAATAATCATATAATCAGTTCTTAACAAGTTATGGCCCACCATTTGTTCCTAGTGTGTTGCTAGTATGATCTGGGTGGTTTCTTAAGTCAAAAGAGGCCACTTTTTTTTTTTTTCTCCCTATGATATTCTGGTCCCTCCTTCAGCACTAATGTAAGAATCTTTAGCCATTTTTACTGCACACCAGGTGGAATTTGTAAATTTGATCACAAGAAAAGTAATTGCATACCTCTCCTCAACAAGCTGCATGATTTGAGGTTTCATTCGTGCCCACAAACTATGCAGGCAGATTTATTCAAATCAAATCAAATCAATAAAATCCCTTTATTGTCACTCAACCATAAACACAACTGCAACAGTGGGTGAAAGTCTTGGGTGCAGTTCCAAGCAACATAGCAGTATGACAATTAGTGATGAGTGCATTCACCAAAACATAATGCATTCTAGTAAGTACCACAATGAAAATTTCTACATAAATCTGTTTTAATAAAAATAAACTTAAAAGTGCTTTAATTAATGAACAAAGCGTTTTATGGAACTACCCTGTTTTTGTTTTTTGAATATGGTACCATGTAATAGCATGGTTTTTAGACATTTATACTGCCATTGTAATATTCAAAGTAGCTTGGAGTACCATGTAAACACCATGGTAAATGAAATATGGTGCCCATTTAGTACCATGCTAAATATAAAAGTACAGAGTAAAACGTTCAGATAATAGAACACTTTCACATTATTCAATTAACTAGGTGATGTTACTCTACAATTTTTCAAATGTACTTATTATTGACTTAAGATGCAGGATTGAAGATTGAAGAAGGGTAGGAACTAGTAGAAATATTTTCAAAACTTTTGAATATTTGGTTAAAGTTGGACACATTTTTGTCATTCTGCACACTATCGTCAACAAACATACGCTATTTTCGTCTAAAATTGACTAAAATGAATGAATATGACATGATCAAATATTGATTAAATTTAAAGAACATTTTTGTCATAAGACAAAAATATGACGGCCTATTTTTAGACTAGTATTAGAACATCAGATTCTGTATTCCATGGCATACATAATTGTTCAGGTAATAAAATCAAGACTAAAAAAATAAATCAGAAATAGGAAATAGGAAAAGCAATATCTGCAATGTCAAAATAAAGGTTGCTCACAAGCTTTTGGTCAAGTCTATGCAAAAAGTACAGACATTACTTGAAAGTGAAGCTTATCTTGGTGTCTGAGTGGATCAATTTGTCATTTATTGGCAATTAAACAAAACTGCACTAATGAACACATTCATTAAAACTCCATATTCCATGCAAATAAGGCCAATTTAGCTAGCTTTGTAAACTTTAAAAGCCTGAATGACTCATTAATTGTTTGTTTCATTCTAAAAGGTTGAATGAGAAAGTTGGCACGTACCAGCAAAGCACTCAGCTGCTCAAAGTCAAACATTTCGTTCTCGTACTGTTCGGCTAACTCCTTTCCCAGGATAATGGCCTCCTCCCACATCTGAAGACAAAGCACCAAAAAACACATCAAAAGTCTCTTGGGGTGTCATTATGTCAGACTACAGTTATGTGAAATAGATCTAACTCATGTGTAAACAATGTGCTTGGAATTGCCTGTCAAACAAAAGTGCTTTTTGAGATTTATATTGAAGTGGATGCAGATTTATCCTGCTACACGGTGTTGATCATGTTAAATATTTGAAGTCAACATGAATCAAAATGAGCATTCACAACCCATTTAATTTTTGTAATGTGTGAAAAACGGAATATTAAAATGAGAAGAAAAGTCAGACAGGACTTGATTTTATTCATCAATAATTTATTGGATGGTGAAAAGTGGGAGTTCCATATCAGAGTCAAAGCTGAATGTCAGTTTACAGTGCATTGTAGAAATCTACAGCATATATAGTATAATGCATGCACACTGTATATTACATTGATGCGCATTATTATATTGTTTGCTGTAATGCAGCACAATTGACAATTTTTTTTTGCTATACAACAAAAATGGCAAAACTTTTATTATAAAGTGAAATAAAATAAAAAAATCTGCAAAATATAAAATGCAAATTTGTAGTTTCTTTAATACGTATCCCAATATTTGCTATTATTTCTATATTAAACTTTACTATATTAACCTGCATCAAATTGCTGTGAACTATTGATAAGTAAGATGTCAGAAACAACACCATAAATTAGCCTTTGGAATAATGCGCACTGATGAATTGCACACATTAAGATATAATGCAGGAAAATGCATTAATTAAAAGTAAATATTTTAATTTTGATTTTATGGCTCATAGTCATGACATTACAATAAAATACATCTCATTTTCATTTAGAACGATTCTGATTTTGGATCTTTGATAGGAAGCAGGCAGTCAAAAATATGGATATGGACAGGAATATTGATATTCTCTTGCTCTCGCACAATAAATGGCAATATCATTCTCACATATCAGACTTATAACTCCAAATGCCAGTTGTAAATAACACCTCCATGTAACATTATATTTCTGTCGCACAGAATTTGATAAACAACTAATTCTTCAAATCAAACTCTGAATGCATCCTGATGGTATAGAGAGGGGCTATGATTATATATCACTATGTGCAGTGCATTATTATTGAGAAAGCTGCCAGTGAAATTATCCAAAGTCTGGAGGTGTCCTAGATTACAGACGATGCGGCGGATCACTAATTCAGACTGGTAGAGATCAGACGAAGACTGTGAATGAAGCAATAAACTACTGTGGAGAAGAAAAAATAAATAAATGATAGGTGTTCGTCGGGAAATGAAACTCACATTTTAATGGGGCTGGATGATACACTGAATATTTACTATGTATTTGCAATGATTTTGTTGTCATTATAAAACCAAGGAACAGTGTAGATATCATAAGTTTTCTGAAGGCCATGTCATTAGTCATTTCGCAATCTTTCATTGTCTCATGACTTGCGAGTTGGCAACATAGTCTAATGAAAAATTTGTAGGAGATGGTGACATCGTAAGATATCATTCGACTTGGTTTGGACACAAAGGTTTGCCCTTTAATTTCCATAGAGACCAATCAATCAACAAACAGAATTGCAGATCAATACAATAAACCTATCAAATTTTAGCTAGACTCCTATTCAACATTTATATTAAGAGAAGGAAACATCCATTAACAAAATTAGTTACTCATTCCATGTTTATTTATGCAATACAATGACTGATGAATGTCAATATACTGTCAATAACTCGTCTCATTCCAAACCCCCATGTTCCCTCTTTCGTGGTACATAACAGTGATTTTCCTATTAAAATCATACTTAGGTTTAAGGTTTAAACTAGGAAAAATAGAAATAACATAGGTTTGTTTATTTTACACTATAGAAGTAAAAATACGTTTTCATATAGGCCATCTCGCACAATTATTGTGATTTGTCATTAAACCAGGTTTGAGTATGAGAGCATCGAGATAAAGATATTTGAAAAGTGTTTCTGATTTAAACTTCAGTTGCAAACACAGTGTAAGATTTGAACAGTTTAATTAATTACCGTGAATCAAGCTCTGATTGTCTTATTCACTTTAAAATGCATGAAAGTATAAACTTCTTTTGGTAAAATGTTGTTCCTGTTTGTGCTATGTTTCTTTAAAACATATGACACTTGGTTTGGTATTTTATTTTATCTAACGAAAATACATTTTTACTTTATGAAGTATGGCTTGAGTGTAAATACGTTTTTGAGGCCACTGTATATACTGAATATTGCTTGAAAAATATTGCTTAGCTATATCGCCCAGAGTTATATTCTAATATTAGGCCACATATTCAGCTTGATAACTAATTTTTACCAATTTTGCCTAATAAATGTCTGTCGAGATAGCAGAGTACAGGAAAAAAATGGTTGGAAACAAGGCAGGAAAAGGGAGATAGAGAGAGAGAGAGAGCGAGAGAAGAACAGTTTGTTTGATTCAGTCTTCCTCTCTCAGCACTCCAGAGGCTCTTAGCTGTGGCATGTGGGAATGTCCCATCAATCTGAGCAGTGTTTAAAATAGACTCTCTGAAAAGCTGAAATAATTCCCATTAAGTCTGTCAAACAGAAGAACAGAAGCCCAGAGCTGCTCCTCGAGCGGTTTTCCAGGACTGATTGACGTGCTCACTCGATTTGACACAGGCACACTCGGTCAAGATTTGGAGCCGCTGAGCCCAATCATGGGGTTCAGTCCAGGGCAGGGGAATCCATAAAAGTTTCCCCAACTGAGAGAACTCTACGCTGGGCATAGATCTCTGCGTGGCCCCTTATAACCCTCAAATCCCTCTACAGCCTTCCAGACTAATAGAGATGTGGCCATAACAGAGAGCCAAAAAAACCTGCTCTCTCTCCATTTCTCTGTGGGTCTCCTTTGTGTTTCACCAACTACTGCAAATTCTTCCAGTACTTGAGCTTCAGGACATGCTTAAAGACTCAATGAAATGGCTTGATGAGTGCTGTTTTCTCTCCTGTGTTATCGTATTACCTACTGTAATGGGAAAATGGAGCAGTGCTTGCTTATATCAATTCATTTTTCACAGCATAGAGCCATTTAAAATGAGTTAGTGAATGCAGAAAGTCTTTAAAAATGGCTTAAAAAAAATGGTGAACAGTTATAGGACCTACATAAGATATACACTTTTAAAAAAATATTTTAAAAAAATTATTTTTATTTAAATATAAATTTTAACTTAAATTCTTGATGTTGACAAAAAAATAAAAAAAATAAAATAAAAATGTCCATGAACATGTAATGCATCACCTATACATTTATTTATGTCCCTAAATAAGTAAAACATCACACAGAGATTTTGTCATTGTCAAAACGAACCATTTCGCTAAATTGAAGGGACGTGTTTCTGTCTTAATTTAGGGGCGTAGGCTCTTATTGCTTTTGCAGCTTTTCCTCCTCCCTATCATCATTATTCCACCATGGGAGTTTATGGCAACCCTATGAACCATACAGAGTAAAATACTGAAATGTGGCACACTGAAATGGGTGGGCATGGAAAGACCCCATAGCAAATTTGGGACCTCTAGGACAAACTCTATAGCACCACCACCAGTTCAAAATGCACTTGTGCATATCTTTTGAACTTTTTGCCCTAGAGACCAAATTCTTTTTTGTCTGATTACTCACCTCCTGGTGATTGAAATGGACCTCTTACATTACAGTAGCTACCATCTTGAATTATGACATTTATTATTTAAACATTTCATGCCTACCAAACTTTGTCCGATTCGCCCACAAATGGCTCAAAAGAATCTCCAGACCGAGCCACACAGACATGACAAACCCAAATTTTAATTTTCGTAATTGTATAAAAAGTTACAAATAAGTGTTCATTGAATGTCACAAGGCTACTTGAGAGAGAGAGATATCATTCCTGCACACAAAATGTAATGTGACGTAAAAAACAGCGTAGTGTAGTGATGTCACAATAAGCCATTATTCGTTGGAAAAAATAGTCAGAAAGCTTGTCCATTTTTAAAATAGCACAACTACTGCCACACTTCTGAAAATGTAATTCAGTTAGTAGTGTCACTTCTTTTAGTTACTCCCCAGAAATAATAGGCTTAAAGATGACTAAACCCAGAAGTGAACTCCAGCCATGAATAGTTTTGCCATTGTTGTTCTCGCGATCTTTACCTTGCCCTTGTCGAAGTAATTGATGATCTCCTGGTAGAGCTGGTCTTTGAGTTGACCCTGAGTGGTCGCCTGGTAACCGTCTCTCTGCGTCAGGTGGGCGGCACATGCCTCTTCAGACCACTGAACAAAACATCACAATTACACTCTTCAAATACACTGTATTAACCTTCCAGTGACCTGGTTTAAAGCATTTTAGTCTACTGTAGTTAAAATTCATTATCACTTATTTAAAAGGATTGTAACTACTTTTAATAGAACTGACCATGAAAAATAGAAACACGCATGCACTATGAAACACAAAAGCATTATTATTCTCTAAATCCTTAAAACCAGATTTCGCCAACCAGATGTTCGTTAGTGAAATTGTTTGTTGATTGCTATAAATGTGGTAACAGTTTACAATAAGATTTTACATATTTATAGATAAGTAAATGCATTAGGTATCATCAAGTAACAATGAATAATATCATTTTACAGCATTTAACATTTTTATGAATATAATTGTTCATTGTTAGGTTAATTGATCTTGTTAGTTCAGAATGCATCAACTCTTGATTACATATACCTAACTTTAAAATTTCAGTGTTCATTGTTAGTTTATGTTAACTAATGTATGTTCATGACTCATGCAAACAAATACGTTATAGTAAAGGGCTACAGAAATGCCAATGTTCATGTAAGATCATAATGCAATAACTAATGTTAACATACACATATATATATATATAAAAATAAATAAATAAATAAAATATATATATATACACACACATATTAGTATACTAAAAAACAATATTTTAGCCTATTTTTTAAGATGTATACATTTCAATTGTATAACAAAATTCCAGCACATTAAATGGTGTAATTTTTAACTAATTAAAATTAATGAAACTTATTTTATTTTTTATTTTCTTTAAAAGATTGCTCAATTCAATTTGATGGAACATTTATTAAATTGAAATGCATAAATCCTAAAATAATTTTTGGAGTGTATGTTGAAATTAACATTAACCAAGACTAATAAGTACTCTACAATATTGTTTATTGTTAGTTTATGTTAACTAGTTAAGTTAACATTACTTAAAATAATTTTTAAAAACTATAAAACATATTTAAAAACATTAAATTAATAAAACTTCAATACATTTAAAAAAACAAAAAACAAATGTATATATATATATATATATATATATATATATATATATATATATATATATATATATATATATATATATTTTTTTTTTTTTTTTTGTACACCCACAACACAGTCCCTCAGTAGTGAAGTAGTACTCAATTCACAATGGACATCGAGTCCCACACAGCAGAGCCGAGCTGCTGACTATATTCATTTTGTTGTGCAGAGAATCTGAAAGGTTTTGGCGCTATTACCGGTGCCAGCGTCCAGAGCCCCTCTGATAACACTGATTCATGCAGCCACACTGTAATATCCATTATAGATTCTGTATGATTCTGTATACAAGTGATTACAAAGGAGACAACTGCAGATGTTTGGGACTCTTGGTTTGATTTTTGCTGACCACCCTCTGTGAAACGCACAACATAATGAGCGATCTGATTGGCTGGAGTAGATCAGCTAATTCTCCGGACAGGCGCTGCTATTGGCTGTCACGTTGAGAGAGTGTACTGTGCTAAGGACCCTGACAGAAGAGATTCACTGTAGTGTAAATGTAATTGACATTTTACGCAAATGTGTCACACAGCGACACCCCAGGAAATCGCATCATCAGTGCTGAGAGCGAACGTGGACTAGTAATCCAAAACCAAGACTTGTACAAGAGGCCTTGTGTGTGTTCCTGGGGTGTGTTTGTGATTGTTTGCAGGGTAAGTGTTTTGAGCTTGTGAGAGTGTATATGTGGGCCGGTTTTGCAATCCTTGTAGGGACGAAATTTAGTCAACAGAATAATAGAAAACCTGACCAAATCTCAAGCAAAAAAGGTTTATAAAGAGACTAAATAATGACTAAAAAAACTAAACGTACTATACAATTGATAACTTGGGCTAAATATATATTAAGTGCAAACCCTTTGATAAAAAACAATCGATAAATGGAAATCTGTAGCCACACATCAGTTGAATTCTATATTAAGTATCATACACAGAATACAGTTTGTCTAATGAACTACAGTATATTACTTGTAAAATAGGTTTTTATTGTGATTATTATCATAAATAAATGTAATACGTTATTTTGGCTTAACCAAAACCAAAATATCATTATTCCATAGGCATTGTTTAGCGTTTTTCCAGAGTACAGAAACCAAAGAGCAAAATTTGTCAATTGTAACTCCTCCAAGAGCTTTCAAGCGACAGCCACCAAACTTGGTACAGACCTTCAGACTGTTCTGACTCAGGTTGCTATGTCTTTTGTAGCTGAACTAATTTACGGTTTTCCTGTAGCGGAAAATCGAATATCCCAAAATTCCCATAGACTTACATTGTTAAAACAGGCCAAGACCCTGTTACGAAATGTTCATTCATTCTGTCTTTCTGAGGGTTTATCTGACTATCTATCTCACAATCTTTCTGAATGTTCATCCCCCCCCCCAGCAGTTTTACTGAATTTAATCTCCAGGTCTTTTGGGAAAGTTCTTATTAACATATGAGTGGCTCTAGGGAGAAAAATCTGCAGGGCTGCGGTAAGGACAAGCGGTTGTTTCAGCGTGTCTCAAACACCGCTGGACTTTCTCACAGTGAGACATCAGTGCTGTTCTCTCAGCAGTTACTGTCATGATCAATAAACCCACTAAGAACAATTCTATAATAAAGAGCAGGCACTGCTCAAATGGAGAGGAAAATGACTTGAAACAAAGGGATTTCAAATTTACAGAGCCAGGGGCCACCCACCTAGACTCCGAGCAAACCCAGGGACAGCCAATATATAAAATCTATTTTTTTATTAATAGATAAAGGGTGGAAAATAGCAAGACTTTTATTGTCTTTGTGTTCTTTCAGTACAACAACACTAAACAAAGTGTGTGTTTTTGTATAGATGAATTATTTCTGAATGGCAAAGTGTGTGTGTGTGTGGGAGTGATGATCTTGTATGCAGAAGAACACAGAACTGTGGCAGGCGGCTGTTTATGAAAAGAAGCTGCGTGGGTTTCAGAGAACGTGGTGTTCCCGTGTTCACTGTGACAGCCAATTCCCTCATCAAATCATTCCTTAAAACCCCTAACAAATCTCAAATCCACTACAGAACACAAACCCTGAGTCCAAACCAGATGTGATTAGAGAGAAAGTTGATATGTAGAGTAGGGTACAATGTGGCTAAACCTTAAGGAAAATTAGCATTTTTACTGGTCACAAAGTGTCTCAAGATTCAAGAAATACATTTATTTTTATTGAATATTGATAAAGCAACATCATTTGTGTGAAAAGAATACAATTTTTTTTTTTTTTTTTAAAAAGGCGATGAGGGGGCCTTTTACCCCACAACTGGGGTAAAAGGCTCCCTCACTTGGGGTAAAAGGCCCCAGAGGGTTTATACTGATATAGTGTACATACCGGGGCAATAGTTAAAGAGCACAATTTGTCAACTTAGTCAAATACTTCTGAGACAGCAAGATGCTTTTAAGATAATGCTAAGATAAGATAATGCTTATTCAAAATAACCACTTCAGAAAAGGATTTCAATCACATTTGACATTTTATTACATCTTAAGTACTCTATAAACAAATTAATCTCTGTTGTGATTGGATCAGTCAATGTGAGCCCACATTGAACATTGTTCATAACAAATCTATTCCCCAAACAATGTTTCATAGGGACATTTAGCCCCTGCAACAGGGGGGCTTTTTACCCCAAATACTTACACTTACACTTATTGGACAGTTATTGAATTTTTTAACAAAATTGAAAATGACAATGAGCATTGTGCTTCAAAATAAATGTGATAATTTCGAGGATATTCATTAGCTACATTTAAAAAAATATTAAATATTAGATCAAACCTGAGACATTACACACAATGATCTAATGAAAGAGATAAAAATTGCAGTGTATAGTGAAAAACAGGTGTTAAGGAAAGTAGTGTGGTAGTTGTTGTTGCTATTCAGTGTTTTGGGAGAAAATAAAATTAAAGGAGCCTTTTACCCCACGGAGCCTTCAGCCCAGTTGTACCCTACTGTGCAAAAGTTTTATTTCACAAAATACATTGAACTTAAAACAGTTATTTTATATATTCTGCTTTTAGTATTTCAGTAGGAAATATCCATTTTAGATTTCAACATTCCCTTTGCAATTACAACTGAATAGATGAAGAACAATGAGCCCAAAAACAGATGGAATGGCCCCCACAGAGCCCAGATCTCAAAATTATCGTGTCAGTCTGGGATTACATAAAGAGACAGAAGCAATTGAGACAGACTAAATAAATAGAAGAACTGTGGTGAATTCTCCAAGAAGCTTGAAACATCCTATCTGACAACAACCAAGAAAAACTGTGTCCAGGTGTACCTAGGAGAATTGGTGCTGTTTTAAAGGCAAAGGTGGTCACACTGAATATTGATTTGATGTTTCTTTTTTATGTTTACTGGACTTTGTCTGTGGTAAACTACCGTATTTATGGGATTCATTTTGAAGATATCCTCACCATGCACCATTTTTCATAAGTGCCTTAAACCTTTGCACAGTACTGTTAATTATTCATGTTGCTAAACTAATGGTAAATATCAATTATATACAACATTCTAGCTCTCAAGATTCACTCAAACAATAAGCTAGATTTGCACTTGCATCTGAAAGAAAGAACAGTGTTTGCAAGGCAGCAAAATAATAATGTTGAAGTTTTAGGTTGTAGGTGATTTTATAGATAAGTTTAGGTTAATGTTTTAGGAAAATTAAATGCTGCAAATGAGCCAAAGTCTGTGTTGTTGTCATGACACACTTTATAAAAGTATAAAGATAGTTATAGGTGATTGAAAGGAAGTTAGAAAGAAAAGACTGATAACAACTTAATGTGCAAAAAAGAAAACTAATTGCAATACAGTATGCAAATATAACAAAAACGTCATTGCTGTCGTAACATTTTAAACGGCAAATACTATAACAATGCAAGTCAAAAGGGAGATTTTCAAAATGTAATCTTAAATTTCATAAAAAAGTATAGTTTACAAAGAGCAAAAAAGGATTGGACACCTAAGAATTACATTATCTAAAAAAAAAACAAAAAAACTATTGTGTCTGCATGTTAAGTGGTTCGAGCTGAATTTATTGCAGAAAAGTATAAAAATAGAAGACTTGAAAAATACTGTATCAATACACTGCTGCCTTGCAAAAACTGCAATTATGGTTTTTACATGTTTTACAAGTTTGAGTATCATACATGAGATTTGTTCTTGAACATAACCTTCAATTGACTTTCTAAAAGTCACAAGGTACTATTCACAGCATACATTTCTTTAACTACAGTAGAATAGAAAGGCACGTTTCTGTAGTCCTTCAACACTCAGAAACATTATTTTTGACTTCGTGTTTTCAACAGTGAGCTAAATCTGACAAAACCTCCCTTTGGGGATATCCTCAAAAATGGAAAAGATTCAGAAATAAAGAATAATGTTTTTAAATGCTAAAAATTAGTCTACGTCCTCGTGTGTATGTGTGTGTACCTTGAGGAGTTTGGCGTGCAGCAGCAGTGTGTATCCAGCCTCTGTGTAGTTATCACACTCTTTATGCAGGTCACAGAGTTTATACAGATACCTATACACACACAAACAATCACAAGGCCATTGTAACAATCTACACACAATCTTCATTTCAACATCAGCAAATAAATAAGAACCAACAATGAACCCACAGAGGTCACCCAGCTCAGAGCAGCTACAGAGTTTAGATTTCGATTCAAACTTTTCACATTAAACTTTTGCTCTCTATACTTAAAACTCATAACAACAAAGCATCCAAAAAGAACCAAAATACAGGCTTTATAAAATGGAGAGTTCTGGCCCTAAATAGAAAGATTATGTGAAGAGTGAAAAAATAAAATACAAATCGAGGCAGATACAGATGGATAAATCCACTCACCTGATGTACATCTCTTCTCTCTCGATCTCCTTGTAGAAATTCTGCAATAGAAAAGACGCACACATGGTCACATTCTCTTTGCTTATTCATGTTAAATTTAAACCATTACCTCAGTAAATTTCAGAATGTGCCGATACTTGTGAGAAGAGAAAGAATCCATCATCCATTGTGTGCAGTTGATTTCTGCACATCTGCCCTGAACCAACTGGACTTTAAGAATCATGTTTAAGGCATGAGGAAAATTCTGATGATACGTTCAGATTTAATGTGTTTTCAAGTCTCAGTTCCCCTTTGCACCAGTGTTTTTTTTAAAACATTGTGGTGGCGTAGTGACTCGCCTCAATCCGGGTGGTGGAGGACGAATCTCAGTTGCCTCCGCGTCTGAGACCGTCAATCCGCGCATCTTATCACGTGGCTTGTTGACGCGCGCGTGGAGGCTTCATGCTATTCTCCGCGGCATCCATGCACAACTCGCCACGCACCCCACCGAGAGCAAGAACCACACATTATAGTGACCACGAGGAGGTTACCCCATGTGACTCTACCCTCCCTAGCAACCGGGCCAATTTGGTTGCTTAGGAGACCTGACTGGAGTCACTCAGCACACCCTGGATTCGAACTCGCGACTCCAGGGGTGATAGTCAGCGTCAGTACTCGCTGAGCTAACCAGGTCCCCCTGCACCAGTGTTAACATACAGTATGTTCATTATTTAGATAGTAACTGGATATGCTTTAGCTAGATTGCATTTAAAGTCATCCAAAAATGTTACTTATACATTACTGACCAAATAAGAGGTTGCATTAACTGAATGTGGGGATGGGGGTGTGTATCTGTCTGTGGGAGAGAGAGAGAGAGCGGTGAGGCTCGTCACCTAGGCTGTCATTATCTCTAACACCTGTTTCTTGTTATAGTGATGGTGAAGGGAGACCTGAAAAGGGCACGAACGCATCAGAGGGTCTGAGAGAGACAGCAGAGAGTGTTGGCTGCATGTGCCCATCATTTTACAGAGTGAACCCTCAAAGGCTCGTTTGTGTGTGTGTGTTTGGCCACTAAGAGCCCTTTTTTGTTAAAGGTTTGTGTGATGCTGAAGGAGTAATAAAACACTCACATTGACAGTTCGCTGCCTCCTGACTCCTCCATTGCCCAGAAATTACAAACCTTGTTACACTGAAAAAAATGCTTTCCATCATATTGATAGATAAAAAAAATAAAGTATCTAGTCCTTCGCATTTCCCTGCTTTAGAAGCATTCTCACTCTAAAGGATGCTAACAGGAATTATAAGTAAAAAAGGGGAAACAAGATTTAAAGTGCACCCACGAAAATAGTCCGGGACTGAGACGTGAGTAATGATTAAAGGAGAGAAAAAAATGTAAGAGTGATCTTACTAGTTTTAAAGTTTATTAGTCCTTTACTTGTGTTTACAAATTGCAATGAGGATGATAAATCGAAAATCGACTTCTTTAATAGCTTTTGCAGTCAAGGAGGTTGCAGTGCATTACACAGATACAGAGAGACACTTTCTAGAGATGGGCTCCTATATAGTGGGATGACTGACTGCAGTACCGCCGCTCCTTATATGCATTTTACTCAGTCTGCGTAGGGCACCATCTTAGCATAGGGGGGCACCAGAAACTCCACCAGCTGCCCTTACTCGCATGTTATACGTTAAATCAAGGACCTGGTAACAGTAGCAGAACACAGTCGATCGCCTCACGCTCGCACATTTCTCACTGCTCCCTGCGCCTTCGCACCGTGCCCAGCCACCCTGTCTGACGATTTGTACAGCCATCACACTGGCAGCTATTTATTTATTTAAAATAACAGTGTTTGTTAAGATAGGTATAACATGTGTCTTTGCGTTAGAATTTCATAAGTATGTGTGTACGTAGAGTGTGTATATATATATATATGTATGCGTGCATGATAAAATAGTGTATAAGCATGAGTTTATGTATACAAGCATATGTTCATGCATAGAGTTTGTATGTATATATGAGCGTTTAATAGGTGTATATGCTTGTATTGAGTTTGTGTGTATGCGTGAGCGTTTCATAAGTAAATGTGCATGCGTCTAGTTTGTATGTATATGTGAGTGTAATGTAAGTGTATCAATCACCGTTTCACATTGATGAGTGCAAGCATTTTATGTGTATTTGTTTGTGCATTCCATAGCATACATGTTTGTGTGAGTTATTTACATATGCGTATGGAAGTGTTTCACATATATTTGCGTAAGTAAAGTTTGATTTACACCCTATAAGGCACCTCATACTTGAACCTTAAATACATAAACGCATGCACGCAAACAAGCAATTAAAAATATGCTCATCGTAGAGTGGCTGATGTGTATTAAATTAACTGTTTTGAGTGAACTGTATTTTTTTATGTATTTTTGAGAAACGTCATTGGGTCATTGACCCACATCCAGTAGTTGCTCACAAATAACAAAAATGCATATACAAAGCATTTCCTTTATGGAATGTGAGTTTTATTGGCATTTCACAGCATCTCAGGTTTCATTCCTTCAGATGCTGTTTCATTCTCCTCAGTAATTTATTGTGCTGAGAATTCGATTCCATGTGTGTGTCCGCACGTGTATGTGTGTGTGTTTTCCTCACCAGTACGTTCACAGTGCAGCTCATGCGGTTCTCTTTGTTCTCATCGTGCATGATGGTTCTGTAGTCCAGAAGTCTCTCCAACAGACGGACCACCAGAGTCACAAAGGTTTCACCACTTTTAGCCAGATACTTGTGTTTCCTGCAGTGCTCCAACAGACTATAACATACATACACACAGACATGATGGTCACATTGCCGTCCAACATCCCTACAGTCCATGTTAAAGACAACATGACATGCATTCAAACGTATTTAACTTTTGAAATGACACTGACACTGTACGGCTGGAAGTTTTATACATCTGGATTTGATAGAATCATGACATATTTTGTATTTTACAGGGTTATACACACACACCTTTTTTTTTTTTTTTTTTTTTTTTTTTAAGTCATCAAAATTCCCACCACAATGTCATTTGCAAATCTCAAATTCTGTATCAAGTTCAATAGAATTCTGTGCTGGAAATGACGCTGACAGAAATTAAAGTTTTAATATTTTTGAAATAAAGCAGCTGACTCCATTCTCATGCTATGGCTAATTGCATTGCTAACATTGTATGTAATAAATACAGTTAAATAATATTATCACACTTTTTGTAGCTTGGTTGTAAATGACCCCCAAATAAATTATTGTGCTCAAGTGATTTTCACATTTCTTCAAATATCACTTGTCTCATATTTCATCTCAAGCATGCTCTTCACTGACACTTTTGTGCAATCGGTTCACAAGTACACTAACTCTTGAAAAATAAACATTTGGGCCAAAATTGTTTGGTGTGGTGGAAATTATGCCACAACTGATTTATAAAAAATTGAGATTTTTTTTATTTTTTTTTTTCCACACTAAACATACTAAAATGGTTAATGTTATTCTTCGTTGAGACTGTCATAGTTTTAGACATGCAATAATTTGTATTTATATAAAAAAATTAAAAATAAAGAAAATCATAGTTTAATATTGAAAGTGTGGGTCTGGGACAAGGCTAAAACAGTGAAATCTACACATAAATGTATTGTGCCATAAGTGCCAACAATAAATGATAAAGGCCTGATAAAAAGTGTCCGATTCAGTTTAAATGTGCCCTTCAAACAGAAAAAAAAAGTTTAAAATGTATTACATATTCATAGGACATAAAATTGCAGTTGAACTGAAGTTGAATACCCAAAATATAAATTAATAAACTAAATACAACACATTGTATATAAATAAGGTTAATTTTCATTTCATGTCTTTAAAGGCACATCTTTATTTCTGCTTGGTTACAGAATTCAGTAATTACATCAACATCATCATCAGTGTGTGTGTGTGTGTTAGATCAGCTCTCACATCTTCTGAAACAGGAGTTTGTATTGCTCGTCTCCTCTGCCGCCTTCCACCTCATGATCCAGCTTGGTGATGATCTCATTCTCAAACTGCAATTAAACACAGCAGCTGTAAATAACTAGCATGGCTAATTGTTCATTTCATTAGCGAGGTTCCTCCTCTCTCTCCTCCCCTCTTGCTCTGTGTGTCAGAGAGTAGTCAGTTGTTATCACGCACACACCAACTGTGAGCTCAAGGTTTCTGCTCATTACCACCACTGAACTTCAAAAGAGAGAGAGACTGATGGAGAGAGAGACAGCTGTAAGTACTGTAAGTCATATGGGTTTAGAACAACATTATGTTAAGTAAACAATGATACAGTTTTGAGTGAACTATCCCCTTAAGCAGGTCATCGTGTTGTGGGTGGACCTCGGACCCTCTGGGGGTCCACACAAAAGCCTCCATCGCCATCATTTACAGCAGGGATGCTCACACTTTCTATGGAATGAGATCTACTTTTTCATCATGTTATTGCAGCAAGATCTACCATGTACAATAAAGGCTACACATTATCACAATACCAAAATGTCTGTAGTGAAATTTGACGATTCTCAATACCAGCTTCAATACCAAAACAAATAATAACACTAACTAATTTGTTAATTATGGAAGAATGGTTTCAAGTTCTTAAATAATTATTCAAGACTAGTAAACAGTCAGTAATAAAATAACAATGAATAGAAATATATTAAAAATAATAGAACAAATTATGAAAAGTCAGTACATTTTTTTACAGCTTTAAATGTTTTTAACAGCAGTAGCCTATCAAGCATTCAAGTAACATTCAGAATGAAATGCAACATAAAACTACTACTGGTCTTTACTGTATGATTATAATACATTCATAATTATTAAAGCTACTAAAGTTACTCAGTCAAGAGCAGTGAGTGTTTTCTCATTTTCATGTTATGGTTGTTTGATTATTATGATGACACACTAGACGGCAGCAGGTCTGTTAGCTTACATTTATACTTACAAGTCCGACATTTGAATACAAATCCGCTTTTCTCTCCACTGTTTACGTTCACTTTAGACATCATACCTCACCAAGACGGGCATTTGTGTATTTGACCCTTCAGGCGCTCATTAGCACGAGCATTTTCAGCACACACACGCATGTTCATCACACACACATACGCCGCCTGTCAATCAAACAGGGCACAGCTGTTACTAGATCGCTAGCGAATTATAAAATTACGTGCTCTTGATTACTTTCAATAGCAGAATGAGAATATGAACTTTCTAATAAGTGACACAGGCCTAGGCTATCATAAATATAGCCAGTCATTTTTTGGTTATTGATATTATAATCAGTTTGCTTGTCCGGTCGGGCAAGTAAAATTCTCTTTCACTGTGAGCCATTAAAGAAATGAAGTTAAAGTGCTTACCTGTGTTGAACTTGCTCCTCAGATGCTGAAAATAGTTACGTTGTCAGAGCCGCTGGTAATAACGTTAATGTTAGATAATTGGTTCCAGTGTGTGTGTGTGTGAGCATGTGTGCATACAGCAGGGGGGCTGGCTGACTGACTGGGAGTGAGAGATGCTTTGCCGAAGCAACAGCGCAAAACACAATGTTTGAGATTTTTTATGTTATTATGAGAAGTGTAAAAATATTTTCGGTTCATTATGAAACTGTGGCGGGACAAATTAGGGCCGCCACAGTCTAAGTAATTAATGGGAAACACTGCTGTATCATTATTTACTTAACATAATGTTGTTCTAAACCCATATGACAGTACTTCCGTTGAATACAGTAGAATTTTTTTATTTCGTTCTGTTAATCACACATAGTGAATGAGTCATACAAACTTCTTTAATGTTAGTTTTATGTTTGTTTTTGTTTTGTTTTTTGTTCCTGAACATTCTGCCTAACTTCTCTTTTTGAATTAATCTGGGAAATTCATACAGGTTTGGAACAGCATGAGGGTGAGTAAACATTTTCATTTTTGGGTTAAAGGGATAGTTCACCTAAAAATGAAAATTCTCTCATCATTTACTCACCCTCATGCCATCACAGAGGTGTATGACTTTCTTTCTTCAACAGAACACAAACAAAGATTTTTAGAAGAATATCTCAGTGGGGGCATGGGTAGCTCAGCGAGTATTGACGTTGACTTCCACCCCTGGAGTCACGAGTTCGAATCCAGGGTTTGCTGAGTGACTCCAGCCAGGTCTCCTAAGCAAAGAATTGGTCCAGTTGCTAGGGAGGGTAGAGTCACATGGGGTAACCTCCTCGTGGTTGCGATTAGTGGTTCTTGCTCTCGATGGGGCACATGGTAAGTTGTGCGTGGATCGTGGAGAGTGGCATGAGCCTCCACATGCTGTGAGTCTCCGCGGTGTCATGCACAACGAGTCACGTGATAAGATGCGCAGATTGACTGTCTCAGAAACGGAGGCAACTGAGACTTGTCCTCCACCACCCGGGTTGAGGTGAGTAACCGCACCACCACGAGGATCTACTAAGTAGTGGGAATTGGGCATTTCAAATTGGGAGAAAAGGGGATTAAAAAAAAGAACAATATCTCAGCTCTGTAGGTCCATACAATGCAAATGAATGGTGATCAGACCTTTGTAACTCCAGAAATCACATAAAGTAATCTATATGACTCCAGTGTTTAAATCCATATCTTCAGAAGTGATATAATAGGTGTGAGTTTTTTACTCTAAATCTCCACTTTAGCTTTCACTTTCAGATATAAAAGTGAAAGTGGAGATTTAGAGTAAAAAAAAAAAAAATAATATTAAGAAGACTTAAATATTGATCTGTTTCTCACCAACAACTATTATATCACTTCTGAAGATATGGATTTAAACACTGGAGTCTTATAATATTTTTCTGCTGAAGAAAGTTACACATCTGGGATGGCACAAGGGTGAGTAAATGATGAGAGAACCTTCACTTTTGGGTGAACTATCCCTTTAACTATTGCTTAAATAGCCCAGCAATTCAGACAGCTGGCACCATCGCCATTCCCATATTAAATGGCGTACCAGTGAGTCCCATAAGAATGGCAAGTCTGAACATGCAGGATGTGAAATATTTACTGTGTAAGAGAGATGTTAGATCAATCAGAAGCCAGTTTGATCCAAAGTGAAGGGTTTTACCCCTGTCTCTTCAGCCTATCGTTGAGTTGAATACATTCAATAGTAATTGTTATAATCATAAATGTTGCAGGTCATTTGTGTATTTGTCCTCTGAGGTGTGACTGAGGGTCTGATTTCTATCAGGAATGCAAAAACAGTGCTTTCTCATTAAGCTCGGCTCCCAGAGGACAAATATGCATGTGAGCTAACTATTTAATTGATCACTTATTCAGTTTATGTAAGAGTTTGGACGTATTGTTCTATTTTGTTCCATCTGGATAAGGCTTGTGTCCCAGTGAGTCAACCTTGAGAGAAATGTTGTGTTCTGTCTAATGATGTCATTGCAGTGACTGTTTGTGGTTTTGATAACCATGTGACTTAGTCAGAGGAACTGGACGCCAGTTTATCTAAAGAGAAGACTCACCTCTGACCCATTTCTGCATACCAACTTGACTTAGTGTTTTAAAAATCTAATCTCTGATTGCATTCACGTAGTTAAACAGAACACTGTGGTTGTAAGATTTCTAGAATTGTCTGTAATCAGATCTCTGTACTTGTAAGTTGTATGTTAGTTCGAGGTTAGATCCTCAACTCATTTTTTCTTTCTGTCTTTTGCCTTTGGAAATGTGGAGAACTTTGTCTTCAGTAAACTCTCTCTCAATTGACTGAAACTTCAACTCTGACTCCTGGTCATAATTGTTCATACTGGTCTCTTTACTGGGTTAAACTGCATTTCCTTACAAAAGACACTCTAATAACAATAAAACCATTGAAAGATGAACACTCAAAATAAAAAAAAATAAAAAAAACAGATGGAGTTGTAAATCTGTGACCTTGTAGAACTGATCGGCCTCTGCAGGCCATGCATTACAGCAGGATTTCCTCTTAACTCAATGAAGCCACATTTTGTAATAAAATATAAGAGCAGACAGAGTCAAGCATCTCTCTGTGGTGTTTACTGGAACTCAGCTGCTGATTTTAGATCATTTCCCCCCCGAAGCACCGTTGAAAGCATGTTGTTTGGAAGAACCGTCTAGTTAAAACATCTAAACCCTTTACTGAGTGTTACTCCCGAATTACTTCTGACAATACAGACTATGAGCAAAAAACACTCTCTTTTATACACTTAAAGTGTAAATAACAACCACTTTTTACAGAATGCTTGTATGTGACAGCATATAGTGAAACAAAAAAGAAAAAACCCTGACCGTTTGGAAACAGCGTCTGAAGTGAAACTCGCACTGCATCATGTCGAAGAAGATGGAGATCGTGGCTTTACGCAGTTCGATCTCCGGAACTAATGTCATCTCTAGAATTGGACCCACCATCTCAGGGATGAACCTGATCTTGTGTGGACCTGTAAGAAGTTTAGAACAAACAGGATAACCAAAAAATCATGAGGGTGAACTTGGTGATTGATGGCATGTTCCACAAAAAGGCTACAATTCGGTGTGCTTTATATTGTTGTAATGCATTAAAGTTACAAATTCCATGTTTTTATGTAGGGCGATTTGTTAGATGTACTATTATCTAACAAAATGAAAGTAGCTAATTTTAAACACATTAAATGTCTGTATTTTCCAAGCATTTTATTGAGCTTTATCAACAAACCATCAGATGGCCTAAATTTTAAGCTACATTTGCACCCGTTACTTGGTTAAAACTGGTTGTTTATTTATTTATTTTGTTTTTAATGATGTACATTTTGTGTATTTATTTCGAAGTGTATTTTTATTGCAAAAAAAAAAAAAAAAGGTAAATAAAAAATAAATAAATAAATTGGTAACAGGGTTGCAAAAACTGCAAACCTCGAATAAACGAATGGAGAATAAAATAGAAAAAAATTGAAAATAAAACAGCTCATATAATATTTATTTATATGTATTTTTATTATATTTTGACCTCTTCGGATTAAAAAAAATAAATAAATAATAAAAAATTTTTAAAAAATCTGCCTTTTCTGTAGGTTAAGTGCCTCCTTCCACTAATAATTTGATAAAAAATAATAATAAAAAAATTTTTTTAAAAAAAAACATGAGTTTCAGGTCCTTTTTTATAATACCATATTTGTGGAAAGTGCCTGACAACACACTCTTATTGTTTATTTGTTCAGCAGAGGTCTTGTTTTTTATTTCTGGGTGATATTTTTGCCTGGTATTTCAGGGCAGGTGTCATAGCGCTGGGAATATCATCTCTTTGTTACTTCCTCAGTGTGAATTTGTGTCTTGCAATTACTTTTTTTATATTTTTGTATTCATCACATCAAGACGGTTCGGTGTGTGAAACAGAATTTCTAATTTGGTAGCACTATTTATAAAGAAGCTCCAAAGACTTTCATCCGCGCTCTGGTAATCTTCAGAGTTTCCCCACAATCACAGTGCTGAATAGCAACAAACATCACTGACTCTCTGGTGTATATGACTAAACTCAGACTATCGGTGACAGCCGACAAATGCACAACTGAACACAACAGTGAAACACGTCTATCGTGAGGTGGCAAAAAAATCTTTGAGAGAAGAACTGGGGAGCTGAAAATACTTTCAGAGCTGCAGGTTCTGAACTGTCCTGCCACTAATTAGCACCTTCACTTTCAGAGCATTTCTGTTTCTACAGCTCGAAATAACCGAAAGGTGTCTCAGGAAAAAAATAACCCTCTGGAGCTCTGTAAAAATGGTAAGAAGTACACTTCTGCATTCCCAAGCTTTATAAAAATAACTGAAATCAAAAGAAAGTTGCGAGCTCGTGAATTATGGCATGCGAAAACATGGGAAATAATAATAATAATAATATTAAAAAACATTATTTGTCAAAGAAATAGCTTATTTTTAAGACCAATAAAATACAGTTAAGCAAATTTTCTCTCTTATTTACATTACTGTAATGCACAATAATCTCATCCTCATTACAGTAATGTAATAGATGCATACTTATAAATGTACATTGTAGATAAAATTAAAAATTAAAATAATATCTCTGTATTTTTCTGCATTACAGTACTATTAATGATAATTTTATTCATATTACGGAAGACAACAGACAATAAGCTTAATTTTCTTAATGCAAGAAAATAAAATAATAATAATAATTATATATATATACATATATATCCTCCACCGATCCTCCACCTGGTCGTCTAATGGTTAGACGGAGACCTGGAGAGGCCTTCAAGCCACAGTGTCCCGCACTGTGAAATTTGGTGAAGGATCGGTGATGATCTGGTGGTGCTTCAGCAAGGCTGGAATTGGGCAGATTCGTCTTTGAGAAGGACGCATGAATCAAGCCACGTACAAGGTTATCCTGGAAGAAAACTTGCTTCCTTCTGCTCTGACAATGTTCCCCAACTCTGAGGATTGGTTTTTCCAGCAGGACAATGCTCCATGCCACACAGACATGTCAATCAAGGTGTGGATGGAGGACCACCGGATCAAGACCCTGTCATGGCCAGCCCAATCTCCAGACCTGAATCCCACTGAAAACCTCTGGAATGTGATCAAGGGGAAGATTGATGGACACAAGCCATCAAACAAAGCCGAGCTGCTTGAATTTTTGCAACAGGGGTGGCATAAAGTCACCCAAAAGCAATGTGAAAGACTGGTAGAGAGCATGCCAAGACACATGAAAGCTGTGATTGATAAATCAGGGTTATTCCACCAAATATTGATTTCTGGACTCTTCCGAAGTTAAAACATTAGTATTGTGTTGTTTAAAAATTAATATGAACTTGTTTTCTTTGCATTATTTGAGGTCTGGAAATATGTCATATTTTTTGTTATTTTGACCAGTTGACATTTTCTGCAAATAAATGCTCTAAATGACAATATTTTTATTTGGAATTTGGGAGAAATGTTGTCAGTAGTTTATAGAATAAAACAAAAATGTTCATTTTACTCAAACACATACCTATAAATAGTAAATCCAGAGAAACTGACCATTTTGCAGTGGTCTCTTTTTCTTTTTTTTTCCAGAGATGTATATAACATACAGTATCTACATATATATAATGTATATTAATTATATTATTATTATAAATAATATTATAAGGTTTTTGTGTAATACAATTATCATCTCTTATATAGCAGCTCACCCAGGTTATACCACATGTCTCTGATCTCGAAGCCAATCTGTCGTCTCATGTCTTGATACCTATTAAACAGAAATAGGGAGATATTAAAGCATGATCTAAAACAGATCACTTCATTCAGCTCTTATTTCTTGGAAGCAGGGACAATCATTATCCTGTTTTTATTCCCCTGAAATGAAGAAACATTTATGGCATCAGAAACTTTGGCCAAATATCTTAATGCCTTTTCATAATAATAATAATAAAAAAAAAACATTATCATCATAGATGACACCTTAAAACCAATGTGATTAAAATGCACTGAGGACTCAAGTGTTTCATTTTAAAGTTACAATATTGAACAAATTGAAGATAAATAAAGTACATTTGCAATTGCAAAGGGAAACACCAGTGCCTTGAGGCAGCAAAAGAATAGTGTTTCACGGCGGTACTTTAACTAGGGTGCAAAGTAAAACCCTCTCAGAAAAGTTACATCTTCAAATTCATGATTATTAAACACTGCCACTACAGCCATACACATTCAAATAGACACGTTCAATCTTGGCTACTGAATCATGTTTTGTGCTGCTTTTTCAATGTCCTGCTAAGGCAGCTCTGTTTTTCAGAGGATGTATCAAGTTAAAAATAGTTCAACTTTGAAAAATGTGCCCAGCTATTTGTTGAACACAAGAACACGTTTCATTAGTTAAATGCTAATTCTTGAAATCAGCAATGGAAGAACTTTGAGTGAAAATGTTAAAGGGATAGTTCACCCAAAAATAAAAAAATATCTCATCATTTACTCACCCTTATGCCATCCCAGATGTGTATGACTTTATTTCTTCACAAATGAAGATTTTTAGAAGAATATTTCAGCTCTTTTGGTCCATAAAATGCAAGTGAATGGGGGTCAACATTTTGAAGCTCCAAAAATCACATAAGTCAGCATAAAAGTAATCCATATGACTCCAGTGGTTAAATCAATGTCTTCAGAAGTGGTATGATAGGTGTGGTTGAGATCACTTTCACATTCTTCTTCTTGTGTTTTGGATGATTTACTTTCTTCATGCATATCGCCCCTACTGGACAGGGAGAAGAATATCAAGCATTATCTGTTTCTTACCTACACCTATCATATCACTTCTGAAGATATGCAATAAAACACTGGCGTCGTAAGGATTATTTTTATGATGCCTTTATGTGCTTTTTGAACTGTCAAAATGTTGGCACCCATTCACTTGCATTGTATGGACCTACAGAGCTCAAATATTCTTCTAAAAATCATAATTTGTATTCTGCTTAAAAAAAGAAAGTCATACACATTTAGGAAGGCATAAGGGTGATAAATGATGAGAATTTTCATTTTTGGGTGAACTAGCCCTTTAATTTTTGATCTCAGTAATTATATTTGCACCCGTAAAAATGCTAATACTTGATAAAAAAAAATAAAATAAAATATATATACATATATATATATATATATATATATATATATATATATATATATGTAATTAGTAGAAATAAATATTATTGATATCAAAACTGAAATTTCAACTAGTATAAGCCATAATTTATGCTACCTGAAAATGCATTTGTACTAGTAGAATTTCACAATGATTTGTCATTCACTCCGGTTCAAAACACAAATACACATATCAAAGACTAAGTCGCTTTAGAAAATAGCTTCTGCTAAATGAATCAATGTAAAAGCAAATATCAGCTATGCATTTTTACTAGTAAAAATACTTAATTGTCATATCTGTAATCTGGTTTTTACTAGTAACAATGTTAATTTCAAATATCTGGAAATGGCTTTCAGATAACATTAAATTCAGAAGTATTTAAATATATCTTAAATGGCTTTCTTACTAGTTACAATCACATTAAATATATCGGAAATTAACACTGCCACTAGTGAAAACCAAAATAAATAAATAAATAAAAAATTAAAATACTAGTTGTAATGAAATTGTTGATATCAGGGACGGACATTTGCACTAGTAGCAGTGTAATAATTGACTTAAAAAAAAAGTGCATTGCTGATATGTGAAAATGGAATTTCCACTAATAAGAAAGTAAGAACAGCCATCTGTAATTGCGTTTTGAACCAGAGTGAATGACAGATCATTGCCATCAGAAACTCAGTTACAGATATCAATAATTATGTAGTTAAAATTCCATTTGTGATGAAGAATGGGTATTTCTATGTATAATGATGTAATTTGTATATCAATAATTAATGCTTTACTATTGGAAATGTAATTACTGATATAAAAAAATAACATTTTCACTAGAAGTAAATTAGTTGCTGATATCAAAAATAAGCTTTTTAACGAGTGAAAATTGTAGACTTTATAATTCAAATCGTGCACATGACTGAATGCAAAAAGAGCTTCCAAAAGCCGTTGAAACCGAACTTGTACAAAAAACAAACAAGACGCAGCGTCACAAACGCAGGTGTCTCAAGACACATTTTTTTACATTGAAGTGCTTTTTAACTCGACATTGCATCCAAAAAAGCAGCACTTCCAAGCAAGACGTTGAACAAAAAAATACAAATCAGTGAGACATGAACAGTCAAATACGTCCTAGTGCATGTTTACAAAGTAAAAAAAAAACACATTCAGTGTGAACGGCCCCTTACGTATACACTCCCTAAGGTCACATCCACACTAATATGTTTTCATATGAAAAATTCATATCCTCTCATCCAGTTTCAATAACGCTCCCCATTACCATAAACCTTCGAAAACTATTTAGTTAAGAAACTTAAAATAGATTAGTGTGGATGTGGCCTAAGAAACAAGTCCAACAGGGGTCAGGGGAAATCCAAACCAGCCAAATTAAAGGCGGCTACCTAAAGACCGATGAGTCCACTAGTCATTTAGGAAACCGACCGTTGAGTTGATATGTAGTTTGCACATCCCTAGTCTTCTGGGCAACACATTTTTGAAGTCGTAAAAGCGAAATAACAAAAGATATTATTATTTTTTCTGTATTAACTGAAGTACCTTATTTTGTTGTGGATGTCCCAATGTGGATACTGGATTTACACTTTTCAGAGAGCTCAATAAAATGTCCAAATTATATTTTGGTCTATAAAAGGATAGTGTAACTTGGCAAGCAAATCTGTGTATTCCAGACTAACAGGACTGACAGAAAAAACTGTTACACCGAGAGCGACAGAGAATGAGAGAGAACAGGACAGAGGATTACAGCCGGACAGAATCAATGTCACACAGATTTAGTAAAATGACAGAGGAAGAGGACACAATTCTTCAATGTCCTCAAACGGTGTTTATGTTTAAAGTCTGTTAAAATAAGCTTCGTCTTGAAATTTCCATATGTTTTACCTCGGACGGCCCCACCGTGTCATCCATTCATTACCGCTTTCATCACGCCCTGACATTTTGGGATGTCTGTGGCCTTCGGCTGGATTCGTCCCCATCATTGATTGCGGTGTCAATAAACACTCATCCAGTCGCAATTTATAATGACAAGGACGAGACATCAGAGCCATATAACGCAAAGTAACACTCTCTAAGAACTCCTTGGAGTCTCACTCTTATCATGGCTGCCCCTTGTTACTGACGTTTAATCATTTTGTGATAGATTCGCTGAGATGTCGCAGGCAAGACGCATGCTAACGTGCCAAAACACGTAGAGTGACTCACCTCGAGTCTAAACAGGACATGTCCCTCACTATTAACCTTGAGATTGTTTATTGCAATTAAATTAAGTGTATTAGAGGTAAAGGTAGATGCAAGTACTTAAGCTGTGTCAGGATTCACAAACTTCTGGAATATTCTTCTACACCATTTTGTAGTATAACCGGGCTGCGAGATCCGGTGACAGGATAGCACGGAGCGGCTCACATGCGTGATTAAAGGAATATTCCAGGTTCAATACAAGTTAAGCTCAATCAACAGCATTTGTGGGGGCCTGGTTAGCTCATCCAGTAAAGATGTTGACTACCACCCCTGCAGTCGCGAGTTCGAATCCAGGGCGTGCTGAGTGACTCCAGCCAGGTCTCCTAAGCAACCAAATTGGCCCGGTTGCTAGGGAGGGTAGAGTCACATGGGGTAACCTCCTCGTGGTCGCCATAATGTGGTACTCACTCTCGGCGGGGCGCGTGGTGAGTTGTGCGTGGATGCCGTGGAGAATAGCGTGAAGCATCCACACGTGCTATGTCTCTGCGATAAAGCGCTCAACAAGCCATGTGATAAGATGCACGGATTGACGTCTCGGATGCGGAGGCAACTGAGATTCGTCCTCCGCCACCCGGATTGAGGTGAGTCACTACGCCACCACGAGGACTTAGAGTGCATTGGAAATTGGGCATTTCATATTGGGGAGAGAAAAAAAAAAATCAACAGCATTTGTGGCGTAATACTGATTACCACCCAAAAAAATAAAATAACATTTAAATAAAATAAAAATAATATACACTATTAATCAAAATCAAAGCGGCCAATTTTTGAATGTTAAAATACTCACTGATTCAAAAGTATAGCCACAAGACACGAATTATATGCGTGTAAAGATGATTTAAATGTGATAAAATCGCTTACTAACCTTTTCTGTGTAAAGTTATTGCCAATTTTACAACTTTGTTGCCATGGCGATGTAATGTCAACAAACCCTAAAATGACTGTAAAAATGACAATATAAACAACATTACAGCTCAAATAATACACGAGTTTTAACAGAATAATTAAAGTAAGTGCTTTTATAAAATTATAAACTGCCTTTAAACCCTCCAAAAATTGGCCCCATTGACTTCCATTGTAAGTGACTCACTGTAACCCAGAGGAACAAGTCGAAATCAATTTTTGTGGTAATCAACATTATGCCACAAATGCTGTTGATTGAGCTAAACTTGTATTGAACCCAGAATATTCCTTTAAATCGGGCTTCACTCAATATGGTGGTGCATGTGACACATCTGAATTCTACATGAGCAATTCAACCATGTCAAATGGCTTTATTTTTTTATATGATTATTTTTTCTGTATTAACTGAAGTACCTTATTTTGGTGTGGATGTCCCAATGTGGATACTGGTTTTGCACTTTTCAGAGAGCTCAATAAAATGTTCAAATTATAATTTGGTTGCATTTTTGACAATAAATGTTATTGATTGTGTAAAATAGGCACATAATATCGTCATATCGCAGGCCCCTGAATACAATCTAATCGTATCGTGGCAGACTTTGAGGCAGTGTAGTCAAGTCACTGGATCTCAAGTCGAGTCCTTCCTTCCTATCTAAACATCCATCAATCCATCCATCCATATATATATATATGTATATAAGCACAGCTGTACATTATCCTTTACTTACAGTTATGCAAGTAAAGTTTTCTCGACTCAGAGAGAGGCAGAATGAGCAAAGAGAGAGATTGAGAGAAAAAGAGATTGAAGAGTCAGCAGGCTCTCAGGTCAGCATGACACCTGCGGTGAAAACAAAAGAAAAGAGATGAATGGTGTGATGAAAGGGTGATAGAGAGATGAAAGCTGAGTGTACGGCTCTAAGAGGAAGAAGCCGTCTCACTCAAAGAAGCACAACAGGGAGTAAAAAGTGCTGAAGAACAAAGATACAGCGGCTGAACAGACTGTCAGAGGCACAGTGTCCCAAACACATCAGCACATTTTATGATAAAAGCTCAAAAAAATGCAGACTGTTTTTTTGTTTTTGTTTTGTTTTTGAGGATTTCAGAACATGAACTGCAATCAGAGGTTGAAATGCAGCCAGTGAGTAAACAAATGAAACTATATTATTGCTTATAGAGTGTTGAGCAGAGTGTTTTTTATTTATTTATTTCTTTTTTTTTAATGGGTATAAACTTAAGGGACAGTTAATAAATAAATAAATAAATACAAATCTGTCATCATCTATTCACATTTGAAATCTGAATCATCTGGAGCAGAATGTCCAGACTTCTGAGTCGTCTAAAGCCATACGATAGCTTTATGTGAAGTACAGAGTGAAATTTACGTCATTATATTGCCATCAGACTGGGAGACAAAGGGCCCTGCAGAGAAGCAGACCCCCATCTCTGAATCACCCTTTTATTACTCTTGACTCTCAATCTTAAGACCAAAGGTGAGAACCTTCTTAAATTCCCTGGGACTTCCAGAAGAACAAAGGCCAAAACCTCACATACAGTTAGTCCTAAAATTGTCACAAAACTACTTAACACTCCATATCCATTTGGACAACGGTATATAATTAACATCAACTATTTGTGAAACAGCAGTTCCCACAAACTGAACTATTAAGGTGTGAATGAATGCATGGGTTATGATTCAACCATCTAGCATCGTATCTGAACTCTTTATTGGGAGCAAAGATCACAGATTTTTTAACACTAAGTGTTTTTTAAGTGCCCTTAGCCACACTTTTGCAAGTTATATTCTGCAGTTGTTTATGCCCCATACAGTAAAATTACATTAATTGTGAATTTCTAACATTTATTTGTATTGAAAACAGATATGAATAGATCTGTTGTCAATATCAAAGGTCATTGTGACACTGGCAACCAGTAAAAACCATGAAACCATCACATACAGCAGAGATACGCTCAAAAATAAGAAAGTTATCTATTACTAGCTCCAAAACTGCTCCTTTGAGGAATCATTAGTATTTATGATTTTTTTTTAGTTTTGTTGCAATACAAATCACTAATTATTAAGCAAATGCGTGAAGACGCGGTACCGTTATTTAAGGTTAATCAGTTATATTTGTTATTAGTGGCATTGCGACCAACATCAGTCTGATTTAAATTGGGATCCTCAAGTACATTGGGAATAGGGCTGAGATGAGTGACTGATGAGATATTGGAGTGCGCACTTGTTTGATTGACCCCGAGAGCGCTCATGTTGAAGGGAGAAGTTAATAGCGCTTATGATCGCTAAAACATTCTCTATCGCTCCACACACCATCTGACTGTCACGACTCACGTTACATCACATATACTCAGATTTGTATACACGTTTATTTGTTGTTTAATTCATCCTCTCCATGTTCACTGTGCAGCGAGTCAGAATAACTACTGTACTGACTCTAGAAAATGAAAAGCTTAATATTCATACACGTTTTTCTTACACGTTTTAAACAAAAATATTCATCTAAATTACAGCATGTTTGAAAGTTTAAATTCGTGAATGCTTAGAATTGCCACCAACTCTGTATGCATCAAGGGCTGAGCAAATGCTCATTCATTAGAGTAGCAGTGTATGTGTGATTCCCTGCATGCTGCAAATAGATTGGACCTGAATCTAGGCAAGATTGGCCGATCACAGATTATGGATTTAAGACCAAAAATCGTCAGATTTAGATCTGTGGCCGATTGATCGATTGACCCCTATCCAAGAGTATTTCAGAAGTGGTTTGTAATGCATGGGTAAAACCTTAAAGACTATTCTAACCGTGTACTTTGAACTATGCAAACAAGTTCCACACTGAGAAAGAAAGGTGGGCAACACTGTGTGTGTCACCTCTTAATTCAAGAGCCAATCCTTTTCCTTCCATCCTCATGAGAAAGGGATAAAAGTATCCTCACAACAGACACACCCTGTTCTGAGTCTCAGTTCACGAGAGAAAGGAGATCATAACAGTAACACTCCAAGTTCAGTTTATCTTTCCATAAGATAACCATAGACCAGGGGTCGGCAACCTTTTTGACACGGAGTGATATGTTTTATTTTCCTTGTCAATGGCTGTGCCGACATCAACCTGGTTCAATATCACAAATTTGCTTTGTTTGATTAGTGATCACAAAATTGTCTGGAACTTTAAAAATGTCTTATTTTACGTCCAAAAAAAATAATTCAAAATCACGCGGATGGGTAGTTTTAGAAAGAACATCTGCTTGAGATTTAGAAGCTACTCTTTGCTCCAGTATGTCCAGGTAAATCTTGTGTTTGCGTAACATTTGGTCTGCTAAGGCGATATTTGCTTAGCTATCTCTAAAGCAGCACTTGAATTTGTTTTAGATCATTAGACATTCTGTTATTGTGCCTTGGCTGTCTGAATGCTGTCTGAAACGGTTTCCTAATAAGCAACGGCTTCCTAATAAGCAAAAAAAAATCTGTGCCTGTGAAGTCATTGACTGAAGCTGTCTTGGCTTTCAGACACAGCCAAGATGTTTTCAGAATATGGGATGTTCGGGAATGTGTTTGTGAGTTACTAAGAGAAAGCTCCAACCATTGAACACAACTGCATATGCAAGAGGTCGTGTGAGTCCAGCGGCTGAAGCATCCAACCTGACAGCCAGTGATCCGTCTCTACAAGAACGAGCACATGCCACAGGCCAAGACAAGCCTATTGAAAAATAAGGAGCTCTTCTGTCTTTTACTCAATCATGCTTTCTTACTCTCTAAGGCTTTGAACAGTGATGCAAAACCTGTACATCCTTCGAGAGTTATCATCGAGCTGAAGACCATACAGCTCTGGAATAATAGTTGAAACATGATCTTTGCATTAATTCATGAATCATCATGCTCTTTGTACACATACACATACATGGGATAGATCTGTGGGGGGGGGGGGGGGGGAACACCATAAAACTTCCATAAAATAACCAAAAATACCATCCGTGTCAGTTCCTCACACAATGCTATCACATAACTTCAGAAGATGTGGAATATAGTGTATAAATCATATGGACTACTTTTATGGTGATTTCTTTTTTTTTTTTTTGGAGCCTGATAGACCCATTCCTCATTATATCCAAATAAATAATTATATATTAATTTAATGTAATAGAGAAGCCAGAACATTCTTCAAAAATTAATCTTTTATGGTCCATGGAAGAAAGCAAGTCATCTGGCTGGGTTAATGAAAACAGAATTTTCATTTTTTGGTAAACTATTCTTAAAACGCATTTCTGCTGTTATATACAAAATTTCCTTTGTTAAAGTGTTTATTTTAGTGCTTCCTGTGAGGGTGTTGCATGTGACACCTATGCTTACTTTTGGAAGATCTTTGCCCGTTTGTCGCTTGAGAAGTTCTCCAATTGCAAAGACTCCTGAGTTAGGAATGCCACAGCGAGGTGGAAGTAGTTATTCCACAGCTGAGAGAAAGAATGGAGAAGAAAGTGAGGCATTAATGCGTCCTTATATAAACAAATCCAGTATAATTAAGACAGACTAAAGCATGATATATTAAATAACATAGGGTGTATATTCTGTTTGGTAACACCTTCAATGAAGCCCATATTTACAGTGCATTGTAAAGACATTGCATATGCAATTATAATGCATTCACATAATGTGCATTATTATATGTTGTAACTCCTCATACAAGTATTTTTAACTACAGTAATAATATATTATAATACAGTATATATTCAGTGTACACACACACACACACAGTGTGTATGTATGTGTGTGTGTGTGTGTATATATATATATATATATATATATATATATATATATATATATATATATATATATATATATATACACACACACACACACACAGTTATGCTCAAAAGTTTGCATACCCTGGCAGAAATTGTGAAATTTTGGCATTGATTTTGAATTTAAGGATAGTGATCATATGAAGCCATTTATTATCACATAGTTGTTTGGCTCCTTTTAAATCATAATGATAACAGAAATCCATTTATTGATAAAATAAAAGACATTTATTGAAACAACCACACCATCTTTTTCCAGAGCAGCCTGTATTTCTCCTGAGGTTACCTGTGGGTTTTTCTTTGTACCCCAAACAATTCTTCTGCCAGTTGTGGCTGAAATCTTTCTTGGTCTACCTGACCTTGGCTTGGTATCAAGAGATCCCCAAATTTTCCACTTCTTAATAAGTGATTGAACAGTACTGACTGGCATTTTCAAAGCTTTGGATATCTTTTTATATCCTTTTCCATCTTTATAAAGTTCCATTACCTTGTTACGCAGGTCCATGGCTCAGTATCTAGCCTGCTCAGTGCATCCACGTGAGAGCTAACAAACTCATTGACTATTTATACACAGACACTAATTGTAATTTAAAAAGCCACAGGTGTGGGAAATTAACCTTTAATTGCCATTTAAACCTGTGTGTGTCACCTTGTGTGTATGTAACAAGGCCAAACATTCAAGGGTGTGTAAACTTTTGATCAGGGCCATTTGGGTGATTTCTGTTATCATTATGATTTAAAAAGGAGCCAAATAACTATGTGATAATAAGTGGCTTCATATGATCACTATCCTTAAATAAAAGTTTTTTTGCATGATCAGTCATATTTTCAAAATTTCTGCCAGGGTATGCAAACTTTTGAGCACAACTGTATATATATATATAACATAACTCTTTTTATTACTAGACTATATAGTAAATGTGAACTAATTTAAGCAAAGTGACATCAATTCTGGGAAGGGGAGGCATGCACATCAACAGGTTAATGTATTAAAGTTCTACAAACAAAAAATGATGCTGGTCATGCTATAATGCATTGAACACTAAGGTATAACTATGAATTATATATTCATAACTATGAATGAGTATTATAATGCAATACAATTATTAAATGTATTTAATAATTATGGTTAAAATTATTAATTATAAGTTATAACATATCGGGGGGCATATTAGGAGTACGCATTGCATTTATAATGTCTTTACAATGCAGTGCAATGCAATGCAATGCAATGCACACACGCACACACACACACACACACACACACACACACACACACACACACACACACACACACACACACACACACAAAAACTTCACTTCTTAAAGCTTAGCATGCTATACCGGACGGTTCTAGGGTGAACTGATGACCTTGATAAGAATAACTATGGGCCCCTACCAGCTTACCCAAGCAAACTGATTAGAAAACAAATATTTAAAATATTCAGATCATATGCTCTGAAATTGCAGCCAATCAGTCTGTCATTTTTTTTTTTTTTTTTTTCTGCTAAAGAAAAATCTAATGATGCTCTTTCCTGCTGGAACTTGCTCTACACAATTTACTGTAAAACAGACCAATAGTCGATTAAAATCCCAACTTTTCATAAACAAGACTGCATGTTCATGCATGCATATTTCAGTTTCATCTTAATGCATTGTAAATGTATTCATAATGTTTAATACATATTGTAATGCATTATATGTTTTATATGTTTTCTTAAACAACTAGTACATTATAATACTTACATATTGATATTTGACTTTTAATGAGCATAATGCAATAAAACACAATAAATCATTACATAACACATGAAATTATAAAATTATAAAATTTATAAAACACATGTTCTTTATTGCATACTACTTTTTAAAAATACAACTATGAATAGGTTAGTATTATAATATATATATATATATATATATATATATATATATTAATTGTGGCTAAAACAGTACAATTGATACAATGATTATATAATGTGCAATGGGGTGAATCTGTTAACATATGTCACCCCTATATTCAGTATATATATATATGAATATGTTAACATATGTCACCCCTATATATATACACACACATGTATATTAATATATATTTCTGCAATAAATGTTTTTTGCTTAACACATTAAAATAGTTTAAGCAATTAACAGTCCAGATTTTTTTGATTTTTTTTTTTTTTACTTCCTGGACCTTCACACAATGGGAAAAAAGTGTCTCAAGTTGTTCCTGCCAGGTTACCATTTAGTTAGGAATAGGGTGGGGGTGGGGTATGGGCATCTGCTGCCTGCCAGGAATAAGCCCAGGCACTTTTGTACAATGGCTGAATCACTAATGTTTTCCCCCACTTTCTGTGGCTAAAATCGGCATATATACATTTTCAGGAGGTACACGCTCGACTCAACTGCACATCCTAACGCAGAAAGGAAACTAAATGTGTGGAGCAATGCATTACGCACGACACATGCCCCTGGCATAATAAACATGGGATCGGATTTACTGTAAGGAGAATGGAGACTTCACCCGCAAGCGGTGAACCAGGCATGCGAGTGATACGGGCAAGCTGTCGTATCTCTTCTCATCACCCGAAAATGCTCACTTTCATCTGAACCACTGTCAAAAGCGAAACCGCCCGAGAGAGACCCAGCGCTTGCGCGACAGAGACTGAGAAGGACCTGGCTGTTCATCAAGCTGCAGACATGTATACTTGCAGAGACTGAATGGTAGCCGGTGAAAATAATAGTTTTGAAATTTTAAACTTCAGAAAATTAAACTTCAGCATTCAATATGTTTTATATCTTTATGTATAGTGTCTAACAATGCATTGGCAATGCACACTTAAGTTTCTCTTGCCAATAAAATTTGAAATGAATTGAATCTGCCCATTTGATCACATTATTAAAATAAAATTCCATTGGAAAACGGCAGAATATTTTGCCCAACTTTTAATTACAGCATGTCCACAGATATTATGGCATGTATACATATAAATGTATAAGAAGATTAATACTTGTAAAAATATGTCTATTTAACTATCTGCAAAAAAATAAATAACATACATATTGAAATAATTAAAATAATGACAAACCAAATTTTTGCAAGTTCTTCGAGACAAAGTATAAAGTAAATATAGTTATGATGATTTTTTTAATGATTGTTGTAATGTATCATGTACCATAACTTAATAGCAGATTTAATCCACTTAAACTTGGTCTTACCTGCAGCTCAAAGTTGGTTTGGTCAAGGAACTTCTTACTGAGTACGGCAGCGTACTGATTGATAGCTCGCAGGAACACTCTGAAAAATAAGAGAGAAATCGTCTTAACCCGTCTGCTTAAAGGTGCCACAAAACAATCTGACACAACACATCTTACTTGCACAAGCTAGCAAAAGACTCGTCTCTCTTCAGAAAACCATGGTAATATTTTATTCATCCACACTCAGAAAACATGTATTTAACTCTTTATCACAATGGTTCTCAACTGATTTTGCTTCATGTCAAGATTGTCAATTGTTTGCCATACATAAATAAGCATCTTTTTAACATTACCATGGAATGCATGGGTCCAACAACATGCAATATTTTTTAACATCACATAAACTGAACAGAGTGCGAACTGACTGACAATTCTAAATGCAAAAACAACAGCAAAAGTGGATCGGGTCATATATCCCCCCAGTATATGACCCGATCAGAACAGACTTAGCATCCAATTATTTTTATTTATTTATTTTTTTTAGATCCACTGCTTCATCATATTTATAAGAGGCTGTTTGCATTCAACCACAGTCTCAACAAAATGAGCACCATAAACATAGCTTGTTAAACACTGAATAACATCATTAGCACCTTTCCTAACACGATTCCATGCCCTTAAGAAAGACACAGTGAACTAAAGTAAAATTCAGCATGCGGGAAATTACATCAATACAGATGATAAACTTAATCACCAGTCTTTAAACTCCGCCACACTGAGAAGGCATTATGAGAATATTTGAGAGACTTTTTATCCACTTAGTGCAATAAAGGCTCGTCGCTAATGAACTGAGAGACAGAACAAGAAATCTTCATATACTGTCTCAATCAACTCATTACCTTTAAAACCTAGTGAGCTGCCTTGCTGTATATTGCCTACAAAGGCAGCTGCCCAGTAAGGCAGTATCTTAAAAATACAGTACAAATGGTCAATTTCAATTTTAAGTCGACTTTTAGCCTAATAACTATATTGTTAGGCAATCTAAAGCATTATCAAATCGTCATGTGGCAGCACTTCAGAAATACCAGCCGATACTTTAATACCCAGCAGTGTCGAAATTCACCAGTTGAAGTCGTTTGGACAGGTTTCTTATTAATTTTCAACATGAAAGAACACGTTCTGATGTACATGTCTGACCCTTCATGTGCGAGAGTCTGTCGGATGTTTGACATCTCATTAGCGAGACTGCGTATCAGGGAACGAGCTGGAAGTTTGCTTCTCCGGGTGCACAAACACATCAGAAGCCTTGTTAATCATTATTTAATCTTCAGAAGGGCGGCGCCTTACGAGCCGAATAGGTTTCTGATTTACTGAGATAAACAGCGCAAGCTTAATGCCGTTGAGAGAGCGATAACTTCACTGACACAGATCTGAGAGGACGTTTGTTCAGGCCTCTGAGCTTTGACTCGTTTATTGTAATGAAGTGATGGAAAGTTTCTCATTAGGCCAAGAGACACAATCTGTTTACAAAGAGCTGCGAGAAAAATAGCTGCTATATGTGATTGGAGATATTAATAATGAATGTTAGCATCAATAAATCAAAAAGTCTTCCACCTTAAAAAAAACATACAAACAGACTTATGACTGAGTATGGACTTAAGTAGAGTAGATACCACATTTAATTTCACGCAAACGTAAACATGATCATAAGGGACAGATGTTGAGTTTGCTCAATACAGTACAGTTAACACTGTACTTATATCCATACAGTACATATAGAGTTTATACTGTGGTAGATGTATCAATGATTATCAGAGAGGCAGGACTGTAAATACACAGACATATATCTTAAAAAAAAAAAAAAATGTTATTAAGTGGAGATAATAGGCACAAACACAGAGTTTAGTTTAACTGTTTTGTTAAACTAAAAATCTGAAGCTGTTTTTGCACTGATGACAGATTTATCCACTATTTTTTTTATGAATAATCTTAATGTTTGGTTGCGTCCCTCAAATTACGAAGAACCTTTCATTTGCAAAGCATGCAGTTAATTGGATTATCTAAAAACACATTCTTAATACATAAACATATCCTAAAATACATTACCATAATATACCATTAGTGTTGGGTAGTAATGGATTACATGTAATCTGGATTACATAATCTGATTATAAAAATCAATAACTTGTAATTTCATTACATTTTTATTTTTTTTTGTTGGGATTTTTCCCCTTTTTTCTCCCAATTTGGAATGCCCAATTCCCAATGCGCTCTAAGACCTCGTGGTTGCATAGTGATTCGCCTCAGTCCAGGTGGCAGAGGACGAATCTCAGTTGCCTCTGCGTCTGAGACAGTCAACCCGCGCACCTTATCACGTGGCTTGTTGAGCGCATTGCCACAGAGACATAGCGCATGTGGAGGCTTCACGCCATCCAAACCATATTATAGCGACCACGAGGAGGTTACCCCATGTGACTCTACCCTCCCTAGCAACCGGGCCAATTTGGTTGCTTAGGAGACCTGGCTGGAGTCACTCAGCACGCCCTGGGATTCGAACTAGCGAACTCCAGGGTGGTAGCCAGCGTATTTTACCACTGAGCTACCCAGGCCCCTTCATTACATTTTTAAATGTGTGTTATCAGATTACAGTTACTCCAAGATGGAGTCCAAGATGACTTCATAATATTTAAAGTAACTTTTTTTAATAAAACTTAATACAAATCTTAAAACCAGATACAATAAATTGTAGAAAAAAGAAATTCAAAATTAAAATCATATTTTCTCTGTGCAAAATGTACTATTGGTACTTAATCAAAGCATGCAATAAATAATCCAAAAGTAATCTTATTAAATTATCTAAAAAGAGTGACTCCAGTCAGGTCTCCTAAGCAACCAAATTGGCCTGGTTGCTAGGGAGGGTAGAGTCACATGGGGTAACCTCCTCGTGGTCGCTATAATGTGGTTCGTTCTCGGTGGGGCACGTTGTGAGTTGAGCGCAGATGCCGCGGTAGATGGCGTGAAGCCTCCAAACGCGTTATGTCTCCGTGGCAACACGCTCAACAAGCCACGTGTTTAGAGGCGCGGGTTGATGGTCTCAGACGCGGAGGCAACTGGGATTCATCCTCCGACACCCGGATTGAGGCGAATCACTACGCGACCACGAGGACTTAAAAAAGCGCACTGGGAATTGGGCATTCCAAATTGGGTGGAAAAAAAACCAATTACTTAAAAAGTGTCATTTTAAAGATTACATTACTGATTGCAATTTTAGTTGTGTAATTTGTAACCAGTCCTAGTTTACACTTTAGAAGAAGTAATCTACGCAACTCTGTATACCATAAACCATTTTTTAAATTACATTTCCAGCAAAAAGTAACTATATTGTGATATATACTGCTTTACCGTGAGATACAATTTTGGAAATAACACCTAACTGTAGTCCTTGGTCACATCTAATTTCCATAACCCGTGCTTACTGTACTACTTTTGTTTTTTGGGAAGTTTGTTCACACAGATGTCGGCAATGTTTTGTTAAAGCAATCGACATATTGGACATACTGGGACTGTCTTTTACAGCCTTGTTTTCATTCGCATCAAATTAATCATGCCATCTAAACAAATGCCAATACAGATACACACACACACACACACACACACACACACACACACACACATACAGGTGACATTTTTGTTATTGGAAAAAAAAACGTATTCCACCTTAAAAACAAAAAAACATGCTTTACAAAAAAATTTTTTTTAAGAAAAAACAAAGTCATGCTGGGATTTCATTGATTTAGCCATTCTGTTAGCTGTTCTACTCTACAGTCAAAAGTAAATCTTATGTCCAAATGATGGATTGCACACTTGTGGACCTGCCTTTTTTCCTTTTTTCTTTGGAAGCCAAATGTTTCAGTTTTAAACTTTTTAGACAATAGCTCTGCACTAAAGATCCAAACGATTATTCTTTTATAATTGTGATTTCGAAATAACATGAAAACACCATTCTGCAACATTTTTAATGGAACAGTCATTTTGATCCAATCGAAATACATGGACTGAACCACAGTCGTTCTGTAAACAAGAGTGACAGTAAGTGTAATTATGAAGCATCTCTTCATGTAAGCTGTAGGGATCAGAAGAGATTGTTACAGACTGACAGTATTCATGTTTTCTAGTCTGCTGAATGTTACAGATTTACTGCATCTGTGACTTTACAGAACAGACCATGTCTTCCTAAATCAATTCTGAGACTCAAGCAGAACACCGGGATATCTCCCAAAACTTGAAAACAAAGAACATATGACTACATCCCAGCAACAACAACATGACATTCAAATGTATTCACTCCCTTTAATCAAAGCTGGTGAAATTTTTGCATTTTAAAATACTCTCTGCCAACTTAGCTTTATTTTATATCCTGCATAAGCAACAATAAAAAAATACTCTATATTGGTAGGTATATAAACAAATACAGTAAATCCACAAAATGTAATACCCATACCCAAATCCAAAAAACATCATATTCTGTTCAAAACATAACTAGGCCTTAATTTAATGCATTAATTTAATACAATTATTTGCATTTACATTACATTTAGTCATTTAGCAGACGTTTTTACCCAAAGCGACTTACAAAATGAGGAACATAAGCAAATCGTTCACAAAAGCTAACAATATTTGCAGTATTGCACTGCTAAGTTATAATCGTAGCTGTAGTAGTACAGAAACATTAAACATTTGCATTTAAAATAATTTAATAAGGGATTTTCCAACCACTGGGGCAATTCAAGCTTAAGGTACCACATTCATGTTTATGTCTTTACGAATGTGAACGGCCCCTATAGGTCTAACTCGGACAGACTGACAAATTTGATTGAGACATGCATTATTTTGTTATTAATATTATTGTGGATGGAAGGCCAGTAATAGGCTTATGTTCAATGAAATAGAAATAAAACACCATATTTTGACTACTAAAGCCACTTTTTGTATTGTCTATTCAATGATTCACCTGCAATATATATATATATATATATATATATATATATATATACAAACATACACACACACACACACACACACACACACACATATATATATATACATACATACACACTTCCGCTCAAAAGTTTGGGGTCACTTGACTGAAATGTTTCTCATGATCTTAAAAATCTTTTGATCTGAAGGTGTATGCTTAAATGTTTGAAATTAGTTTTGTAGACAAAAATATAATTGTGCCACCATATTCATTTATTTCATTATAAAACTAAAATGTAATAATAAAAAAAAAAGTTTTTGAAATTGATGACTTGGACCAGATAATAAAGAAAAGCAGCCAATAAGTGCCCAACATAGATGGGACTCCTTCAATACTGTTTAAAAAGCATCTCAGGGTGATACCTCAAGAAGTTGGTTGAGAAAATGTCAAGAGTACATGTCTGCAGATTCTAGGCAAAGGGTGACTACTTTGAAGATGCTAAAATATAACACAGTTTTGATTTATTTTGGATTTTGTTTAGTCACAACATAATTCCCATATTTCCATTTCTATAATTCCATAGTTGTGATGACTTTACTATTATTCTAAAATGTGAAAAAATAAAAATAAAAAAATAAAGAATGAGTGACCCTAAACTTTTGATTGGTAGTGTGTATACATATATATATATATATATACTGTATATATGAATTAATCAATCAATACTTGTAATAATAATTGCAACACTTTGACAGTCCAACTTTTCATTACGACATAATAATATTTTCTTTTCTTTAAGAGAAAAGGTTGTTAATTACACTGTGTAACATTTTTTTTTTTTTATTCCTGGGTAATGTGTTATTTCCTAATTGCTTATGCCTCAAAAGTATAGAAAATGGCTATTATTCCCCACAAACTTTGCTTTTGTGACCAGGACAGTGATATTTTGAAATTTACCTATTTCCAATGAGAAAACGGGCAAATCTGTGTCTTTTTGTTCACATAAAGTCAGAAAAAAAAAAAAAAAAAAAACATATGAATCCAAATTAACATGTATTTATACTAAAGTAATATTCAAAGCTGTGCTGGTCCATATTGGTAACAAGTACCCGTCTCTTCCCCTGGCTCACTCGGTGAACCTCAAAGAGGATTACAACAGCATCAAGACCTTACTGGACGCCTTGGAAGTATGATGAGTATGGCTGGGAGGTTATAGGAGACTTCAAAATGGTGGCATTCCTGATGGGTCTCCAAGATGGTTTTACCAAGTTTCCTGCTATCTTTGCCTTTGGGACAGAAGGGACACCAAGGCGCACTACCACAGGCGGGACTGGCCACAGCGGACCGAGTTCTATGTGGGGAGGAACAACATCAAGTGGGAGCCACTGTTGGACCCCCGAAAGGTGCTGATGCCACCACTGCACATCAAATTGGGCCTTATGAAACAATTTGTCAGAACTCTAGATAAGGAGTCGGCAGCCTTCAAGTACCTTCAAGACTTCTTCCCTAAGCTGTCTGAGGCTAAGGTCAAAGCCGGTGTCTTCGTCGGACCACAGATAAAGAAGGATTTTGGATTCATATGTTGTTGTTTTCTCACTTTATGTGAACAAAAAGACACAAATTCGCCCATTTTCTCATTGGAAATAGGTACATTTCAAAATATCACTGTCCTGGTCACAAAAGCAAACTTTGTGGGGAATAACAGCCATTTTCTATACTTTTGAGGCATAAGCAATTAAGAAATAACACTTACTTCCCAGGAACAAAAAATGTGTTACATAGTGTTATTAACACTAATTTACTCTCAAAAGAACCTGGAGATATTCTTAATGACTGTATTTAAAATTCAAATAAATTGACTCAACACACCAAGAAAAACAACCCCAGCAAACCTATTTCTTTTCAACTCAGACTAACAATAACATTCCCATTAATTATACTCTGCTAACTGATGAATATGACCATGCTCTCGTACGTCAACGATTCTCTGTTGATGAACTACCCTCATTTTAGTGACGCACGACCCTGCTGCAGTTTATCTGTTCCTTTGAGCATCAGAGAACCAACAAAGTGTGTAAGTCGGTTAAAGAATATTCCTCTAATACCATCGCTGCTCAATAAAAGGCTGTGTGGTCAAATGAATCACATTTTAATGATTCCTACATCACTGCTCCGTTCTTAGCCTTAATACCAGCGGTGTGTAATCAATGGATGGGAACGCAGTCGTCTGAACTAAATGCAAACAGCAGCAGGTTCTAATCCATGAAATCTGTCTCCGCACAGGATGGGATCCAAACACAGAAAAGATGAGACATATCAAATGATTCTCAGCTTTATTTTGACTAAGGCTACTATATGTTCACACAGCAGCAGAACACAATATGATTTGGTTTAGAGTGCTAAATACAGCCATAATGTAAGTGAATAGTGACTCTGGTCCATCAAGCTTGAAAAAGGACAAAGAAAAAGAAAACTATAAAGCCACTGTAAAAGTATTAAATATGTAATTTTGTAACACTACACAATATTCCAAGTCTTTTGAATCAATGAAATAACTTTTTGTGATGAACAGAACAACATTTAAGGGACCATTCACACCAAAGGCGTCTTAGTGCAAAAAAACAAACAAAAAAACCCATATATCCAGTGCCACAAACGCAGAGGTCCCGAGATGCATTTTTAAAAGTTGTAGTCCTTTTTAACTTGACAACATCTAAAAACATTGCAATCCTGCATGAGACACTGAGAAAAAACAGTGAGACATGGCAGAAGTCCATCTAGCACAAGTTTACATGGGAAAACAATTGAACAACAGTGCAGATGGACACAAAAACATGCTCGGTGTGAACGGCCTCTGCATCGTTATTCTCAATTTAAATAAAATAAAGCGCTTGAATTTAAAAATGAAGGCTACATCAATAACATTAAGCTTATTGGTTCTCATGACAAAATGTCATGTCACACATAAATAATAGTAATGAGTAAATAATGAACTATTCATTAGTTCCTTAAGTCTCACTCCTGCATTTTGAGAGTAAGCTCTGTTCGAAATTAAAGCCAATCACTCTGTATGCCCTCTCATGGCATGACAAAGAGCCTGCAGCGACAAAAGCGGATTTTGTAATATATGCATCTGTTTATGTTTTGTAGTCAGCCGTTGCTGTTAGTTCTAATGACTTTGGCTGGAATGCTCATCCATGAAACTCAAAGCAATTTTGCTGCATTAGAGGATTCCAAAAACATCCATTTACTAGATCTTTCTGGCAGTGAGTGGCACTAAATGGAGCTCCAGACCTCTGAACTCGGCTCACAGAAGCATCATGCTGCAGGGTGGGCGGCAATCAGAGAAAAAACCCACTGAAAGCAGAACTTACAAACCATATACTTACTGACAATGCTGCAAACACCAAATTGAATAGTATATTTTAAACTTGTTTGAAAATAAACCAGTTACAAAGAGGCAACTATATATGATGAAAAATTATTAATGAAATCAAGTCTACTATGTTGATAGTGTCACTGTATTTCACAAAATAATACGGTGCATCCAGAAAGTATTCACAGCGCTTCACTTTTTCCACATTTTGTTATGTTACAGCCTTATTCCAAAATGGATTAAATTCATTATTTTCCTCAAAATCCTACAAGCAATACCCCATAAGGACAACGTGAAAGAAGCTTGTTTGAAATCTTTGCAAATTTATTAAAAATAGAAAACGAAAAAAAAAAAAAAAAAAAAAAAAAAAAAAAAAAATCACATGTACATAAGTATTCACAGCCTTTGCTCAATACTTTGTTGAAGCACCTTTGGCACCAATTACAGCCTCAAGTCTTTTTGAGTATGATGCTACAAGCTTGGCACACCTATTTGTGGGCAGTTTCTCCCATTCTTCTTTGCAGGACCTCTCAAGCTCCATCAGGTTGGATGGGGAGCGCCAGTGCACAGCCATTTTCAGATCTCTCCAGAGATGTTCAATCGGGTTCAAGTCTGGGCTCTGGCTGGGCCACTCAAGGACATTCACAGAGTTGTCCCAGAGCCACTCCTTTGTTATCTTGGCTGTGTGCTTAGGGTCGTTGTCCTGTTGGAATATGAACCTTCGCCCCAGTCTGAGGTCCAGAGCGCTCTGGAGCAGGTTTTCACCAAGGATGTCTCTGTACATTGCTGCATTCATCTTTCCCTCGATCCTGACTAGTCTCTGAGTTCCTGCCGCTGAAAAACATCCCCACAGCATGATGCTGCCACCACCATGCTTCACTGTAGGGATGGTATTGGCCAGGTGATGAGCGGTGCCTGGTTTCCTCCAGACATGACGCTTGCCATTCAGGCCAAAGAGTTCAATGGTATGTTTGTTTCTCATGGTATGAGAGTCCTTCAGGTGCCTTTTGGCAAACTCCAGGCGGGCTGTCATGTGCCTTTTACTGAGGAGTGGCTTCCGTCTGGCCACTCTACCATACAGGCCTGATTGGTGGAGTGCTGCAGAGATGGTTGTTCTTCTGGAAGGTTCTCCTCTCTCCACAGAGAAATGCTGGAGCGCTGTCAGAGTGACCATCGGGTTCTTGGTCACCTCCCTGACTAAGGCCCTTCTCCCCCGATCGCTCAGTTTGGCCGGGCGGCCAGCTCTAGGAAGAGTCCTGTGGTTCCAAACTTCTTCCATTTACGGATGATGGAGGCCACTGTGCTCATTGGGACCTTAAATGCTGCAGAAATTTTTCTGTACCCTTCCCCAGATCTGTGCCTCGATACAATCCTGTCTCGGAGGTCTACAGACAATTCCTTGGACTTCATGGCTTGGTTTGTGCTCTGATATGCAACTGTGGGACCTTATATAGACAGGTGTGTGCCTTTCCAAATCATGTCCAATCAACTGAATTTACCACAGGTGGACTCCAATCAAGTTGTAGAAACATCTCAAGGATGATCAGTGGAAACAGAATGCACCTGAGCTCAATTTTGAGTGTCACGGCAAAGGCTGTGAATACTTCTGTACATGTAATTTTGTTTCGTTTTTTATTTTTAATAAATTTGCAAAGATTTCAAACAAACTTCTTTCACATTCTCATTATGGAGTATTGTTTGTAGAATTTTGAGGAAAATAATTCATTTAATCCATTTTGGAATAAGGCTGTAACATGACAAAATGTGGAAAAAGTGAAGCAATGTGAATACTTCCCAGATGCACTGTAACTACCAAACTTCTAAACAAAAGGGGTTTAAAAGGTGCACTAAAGCTGTGTTCAGAATAGAATGTTTCTATATTGCTATGCAGTATATACTGCCTAATATTTCTAAAAAGAAAAAAAGAAAAGGTAGGTGTAACTGTATACAATATTCAAAATTAAATTTCAAACTGTGATATTCTATTCTACTCACATGACCTCACTATGCTGCATATTTTGTGGCAATGTGGAAATAAAAACTACTACTACATAAATACACATTTTGGTCAAGAGAGTAAAAATGTTTTTGTTGTTGTTGCTTTTATTGCAAAGAACATGCCTGGCTGTTAACAAAAGTGAATTCCATTTTTAACATACAAAGTGCTTTTCAAAAGTGAACTTTCAACTTGACACAGTGTTTAAGTAAGTGTTACTTATGCTGCGAGACATTGATTAGGGAGCAAGACACAACAACCAAAGGACTCAACCTTGGGGGCTGTTCACAACAAACGTGTTTTTGCGTCCATCTGCGCATTTAAAAAAAAAAAAAAAATTCTATGTATACGTATAGACGTTTTTAAATGCTGCGCTGTTTCTTCAGCATCTCGTGCAGGAGTGCTGCATTTTTTTAGATGCCTTGTAAAGTTAAATAGAACTTCAACCTTTAAATATGCATCTTGAGACAACGGTGTTCTCTTAAACTGTACTCGTTGCATTGTATCTTGCTTTTTCAGGGCAAGAACGCAATCGGTCTGATGTCGTCATCATTGCTTGGCAGTTGGCACACACCTAAAATTCGAAAGCTCAGATTTAGCATTCAAATGTGCGTTTTTATCTAAAAATGTTATTTGACAGCCTTATGGGATAAATTACATAATGATTACTGTGCATACTGCATACTATGCATTTGCCAAAAAGTGCAGTGCACATTGTACGTTTGTATGCAAGATGCACAGTATTCCATGCATATTGTAATTAAAAAACACCTTTGTTATTCTGAATAAAATGCACCAATGAATCATTCACCATAAGACCAGGAATGTGCATTAAGGAAGTCTACAGGGTAAATTCTGATTTCATGTTGAGTTTAATGGAAATAAAATTACTTGCATCTTTAAAGTCACTGTTTCATTACTAACTGCTGCATAATGCATAAAAGGTATATCTTTTCAATTGGAATATTGATAAAAAAAAAAAATAAATAAATAAAAAAAAATCGGTCATTCCAGGTAGTGTAAGAGATTAAGAGATTCAAATAATTTAGCACACAATGGCTAACCTTGGCTCAGTTATGTCTATTGTTTCTTCAAATGGACCTGAACTACAATGTATTTTGTTAAGCAGTACTAGACAATGCTACACAGAGCCGAACTGACAGAGCAGGAAAGAGAGAATCGGAAGACTCTAGCACACAGACAGGGAGATGAGGTAGTCATGTCCGAACTTTGGAAATTAATATTAATAATTAAGGATCAAGTGGTCGGAAGCTTTTAGTGAGAATCGTGATCGGATGTCACATTTGAAGATGACACAACATATAGAACAAAGTCACAGTGTACTTTTTAGAGACAGAGACTACATTACCAGTCTATATTTTTGCTAATGTTTTACATCACATTTACAAAGTCCCTGAGTCAGAATTTCCTCCTCAGAAGGCATGCTTAAGAAACCATTCAGCAATGCTATTTCTATGTAAATTGATTAATCATGTTAAATGTTTTCCCGCTTGAATATCTGCAAGAAAATTATTCAAGAAGAAAATACGATGATGGTCAAAATAAAATACGTCAAATATGTTGTAATGAGATATGTCTAGATTTTCACATTTTATGCACCAAGCAAAGTTTCTAAAGAACATGTGAGTGGTCCTTGCCTGTGCTAAACTTGCCACCATTCGGTCACGCAGGGTCGAGTAACACGGTCTTGGGTATAATTATGCTAGTGTGTTGTGGGTGGTTGCCAGGACTATGCTATGCGCTTGCTAAGGTGTTCAGAGTGCGTTACTAGGTCATTTATAAGGTGTTCTGGGTGGTTACTTACTAGTAACTAGCTGTAGCTGTAACAGGGGTGCACACGTGTCTTCTGTTCAAGTTTTCAGCTAACGACCCTGCATCAGTGTGGAGTGGCATGAAACAACTTTCACAAATTACAGGACTACTACCCCCAACCCTGTAGGGAACCAACAACTGGCTGACGACCTGAATGTGTTCTACTGCAGATTTGAAAGGACCAATCTCACACCCCACACCCACTCTGACCTTCACTTCACACAAACACCAACACCTCCTGCAACCCCGCTCCTGCTACTCAATCTGCACTTAAGATCTGTGAAGATGATGTGAGCCGCGTCTTTTGGAAACAAAAGACGAGGAAGGCTTCAGGCCCAGATGGCGTCTCACCAGTGTGTCTTCGATCCTGTGCTAACCAGCTGGCCCCCATCTTCACACAGATCTTCAATAGATCACTGGAGCAGTGTGAAGTTCCATGCTGCTTCAAATGCTCAATCATTATTCCTGTCCCAAGAAACCAAAAATCACAGGACTTAATGACTACAGACCGTCACCCTAACGTCTGTGGTCATGAAATCATTTGAGAGACTGGTCTTGGCCCACCTGAAGAATATCACTGGACCCTTTATAGATCCCCTTCAATTTGCTTATCGAGCAAACAGGTCGCATCATATCCTGCAACATCTGGACAGACCAGGGACATATGCAAGGATCCTTTTTTTGGACTTCAGTTCGGCTTTCAACACCATCATCCCAGCTATACTCCAGAATAAATTACACCAACTCTCTGTTCCCATGTCTATCTGTCAGTGGATTACCAACTTTATGATGGACAGGCAGCAGCTTGTGAGACTGGGGAAACTCACTTCTAGCACCTGTACAATCAGCACTGGTGCCCCCCAGGGATGTGTGCTCTCCCCACTACTCTTCTCCCTCTACACCAATGACTGCATCGCCAAAGACCCCTCTGTCAAGCTCCTGATGTTTGCAGATGACACCACTGTCATCGGCCTCATCCGAGATGACAATGAGTCTGCATAAAGAAGGGAGGTTGAACAGCTGGCTGTCTGGTGCAGTCAAAACAACCTTGGTGGAGATCATTGTGGACTTTAGGAGAAACACCCCAACACTGACCCCCCTCACCATTCTAAACAGCACTGTGGCATTCAGGTTCCTGGGTGCTATCATCTCACAGGACCTGAAGTGGGAGACCCACATTGACTCCATTGGGAAAAAGGCCCAGCAGAGGTTGTACTTCCTTCGCCAGCTGAGGAAATTCAACCTGCCACAGGCACTGCTGATACAGTTTTACTCAGCAGTCATTGAGTCTGTCCTCTGCACTTCAATAACTGTCTGGTTTGGTTCAGCTACGAAATCAGACAACAGAAGACTACAAAGGACAGTTCGGACTGCTGAGAGAATTACTGGTTGCCCCCTGCAACCCCTCCTCCTTCAAGAACTATACACTTCCAGAGTGAGGAAAAAGGCTGCAAAAAATCACTCTGGACCCCACTCACCCTGCCCACTACCTTTTTGAACTGTTGCCTTCTGGCCGACGCTTCAGAGCTCTGAGCACCAGGACCGTCAGGCACAGGAACAGTTTTTTTCCCTCAGGCTATCAATCTCATGAACAGTTAAATTGCCCCATTGAGCAACAACTATGTGCAATACACAGTTTAGTCTTTCTTATATTTATCCAATACATCCAACCTCTTCTGCTATTTCATTCCACTGAAAAAAAAAAAAAAAAAAAAACCTTTGCACTGTACGTAACAGATTGTATTAGATTTGCACTACCCATGTGTATGTGTGTATGTATGTGTGTGTCTGTACGTATGTGTATAATTAGTTTTATTTTTTTTATTATCTATGTCTTGCTGCTGTTTTTGTATTGTTGTATACTGGAAGCTCCTGTCACCATGACAAATTCCTTGTATGTGTAAGCATACTTGGCAATAAAGCTGATTCTGATTTATACACAGGGTTGGAAGGGTTACTTTTAAAATGTATTCCACTACAGATGCTATATGCTGTAAAATATAATTAGTAAAGTATTCCGTTAGATTACTCAAGGTCAGTAATGTATTCTAAATACTTTGGATTACTTCTTCAGCACTGCTGGATTTTTTCACTTGTTTTGACTATAAAAACTCTGCCAGTACAGTAAGACAAAATACACATGTTAAAAATACATTCTCTGAAAAACCGAAATATCTTATGCAGTGTTGTTTCTAAAACAAGAGAAATCAAATTGATCTTGTTTTAGGGATTTTTTTATATTTTTACAGGAAAACAATTTAAAAAAAATATTATCAAGAATATGATTTTTGCCCTAATATCAAAGGTCTTACTAGAAAAAAGAAATGATGATCTAACGTGAATTTTCTTGATAATAAAATATGACCGTGCCTGGTAACATGTGCATGTAAAATGGCTAGAAATAGCATTTTAGCTTAGCGTAAAGCTGACAATTTACACAAGGTTTATTTCTATTTCTTCTGCTCCAAACTTACTTCAAACTTACTTCTCTGTCTGCTCGTAAGAATGTAACACATCATAAGAAAGTGTTTCACTGCTGTTCAAATGCACTTTGGATTGCATCATTTATATGTATAAATGTTTTCCATCTGAAAGGACGAAATATTAAATGAAACAAATGACAATAAAATGCAAAGTAATCTCTTCAGTAATCAAAATACTTTTTGAATGTAACTGTATTGTAATTACCAATGATTTCAATTGCAAATAAAATACATTTTGTATTTTAAATACGTAATCCCGTTACATGTATTTCGTTACTCCCCAACCCTGTATATTGCATGTTCCTCGTCTTTTAGAGCACAACAGTGCTAACTCATTTATTAGATTTTTTTCTGCTTTATTGTTTTCCAAAGTATTTTTCCTATTCATTTTTTTTTTTTAAATAAGGATTTCATAAAAATAATAACCACCCCACACCTGATAGCTATCATGGAAAAATATAAAACTATTGATTTTAACTTGTTGATAAGTAAAGAAACAAAATATTTACAGGAATATTCCAGGTTCAGTACAATTTAAGCTCGAACTACAGCATTTGTTGCATAATACTGATTACCACAAAAATGTATTTTGACTTGCCCCTCCTTTTCTTTAAAAAAAAAAAAAAAAAAAGAAGAAATTTGGGTTACAGCGAGGCCAATTTTTTAACATTAAAATAATGACTTTTTGAAGTATAGCCAAAAGACATGTTTAAACAATCCAAAAATTGCCCATATTGACTTCCACTGTAAGTGCCTCACACTAACATCATTTTATTTGTAATTGTTTTTAAGAAAAGGAGGGATGAGTCTGAATACATTTTTGTGGTTATCAACATTATGCCAAAAATGCTGTCGATTGAGCTTAACTTGAATTGAACCTGGTTTATTCCTTTAAGTATATTGCAAACTATTCAGATAAATATATAAGTAGTTTGAGTGTAGTGAGAGTGACTCGACTGCATCATTCACAGCGTGTCATGGGAGTGGAAGATCACGGCAGAGCTCTTTTGGCGCGCTTTATTGGCTGCGTTTCTCTGGTCATTTCCCTTCAGGATTGTGGGTAGTGTAGTCCTTCACCCGAAATTCCACTATTAAAAACAATTTTGAAATATCGTGGACTGATGGCAACAGAAGCATATACCATCGATTTACAACCTCATAGCTTCCACTTCAACTGATATCACCAAGCCCTCTTATTTTTCACTCTATCCAAACTCGTATATTCTGCACTAAAAGATACATTTTAAAGAATCTTTCCACAGTTCTTTTCTATTAAAATAAAAACACTAGCTATACCACCCCTAATTAGTGTTAAAGGTGCCTGTCGTGTGAGGCGGCAGCAACAGAATGAAGATGGAGAGCGTGTATGGAGAGTTGGGTCATACCAGCACATAGGGATAAAGCCCTGCCTAAAGTGATTACGGTAAACCCATTACAGGTCCACAGCAGAGCCAAAATTCCCCTAACACATTCACGCTGAGACGATGAAGCGTAGGATGCTAATCCGCAACACCTTCAGCACCACGAAGGACGCTATTTTTTCCCTTTTATTCACAGTCCTGTATTCATAGCCATACACACACACACTTACAGTACAGGTGAGCAAAAAAAATAATAATAATATAAATAACTCATATTTAATGCATTTTCCAAACCTCTGGTGACATAAGTCAATCATGACAAATTGGCATCATATGAGGAATTAGTCTGTTATTTCTGATAAGCGACTACATTTATGCAGTCCTCACGTAGCAGACGGCTTTGTACGCACGGATCACAAAGCTTCATTTAGCCTGTAGCGCAACGCCAAACCCAAATCTGAAAATCTGAGCGTTCCCGTCGGCTGATCTCGGCGCTCATCTAGCATTAATGCTAATGAGAGTTTATCAGTAAACCATGCTACTAATTGAGCTCAGAATGCAGTCGTGATAATGATCAGCACCCATTAGCATGCTAGCACAAATAGACTGTCAGCTCATCTTTGCACTTGAAGATAACGCAAGGTCAAATCCTCCACTGCCAGAACGATTCATCAAACTATATCACTGTAGCTTTGCATTTGTGATCTGATAATTTCTTTTTCAGATCAAGCATAAAGGATTGATTCCCCCAAGGCATTCGTCACCTGTCTGCTAAAATTCACAGTTAATGTCTGTTAAAGGTAATGTTCATGCAAATTCTGTCATTATTTACTACCATAATTATAGATTTTCTCATTTTGTGGGGGTTTGAAAAAACATGAGAATGAATAAATGATAGAATTTTCATTTTTGGGCGAACTATCAGTTATAATTTGAATGTGGGACAATTGAGGTGACTCTGAAATCAATTAGCATGATGATCTTTGAAACTAGACTCTGGCTTTAATCCCAGTGCACTTATTTCATTGCAGTCCAATCAAGCCGAATGCTTCATTAGCTCTAATTGCGAAAACCCAGATGGACGACACTATTCATCTTTATGAATGCAAAAGATTTATCAATTTACCGAAAATATGAAATGCACTGAATGCTAAAGAGTATGGGAAATGTTTAATTAAAAGATTAAATGGAGATTAATTACTATTTTAAAAGCAGTGGGTGACACCTAATCCATGGAGATTGTATCATTAAAAGAGACACTTTGTTTTATCACCACATTCAACCATTGCTCCTAGAATAAATAAATAAATCCAACCCAGACTTTAAAATAAAACTTATGGCAGGCCATGTATAACAGTATAAAAACATGAATAAAAAACAGGGAATGGGTTTGGAACATGAGGGTGAGTAAATAATGACAAGTTATACTATTTGGCTGAACTATCCCTTGCTGCTCAGAGACAGAAGAAACTCAACTCTGATAATTCCTTGAATTAGAGTCAAAAAAACATTCTAAGACTGACTGCAGTACTCAAATATTTATACAGGATACAGGCCTAAGAAATAATTCAATAAGAATCAGCACAAACTTCAGAGATGCATTAAATAAATAAGGACACATATGAAATAATCAACATCACACATCCATTTGATCTGTGTGCAAGCTCTTTTTAGGAGTTCATATTAAATGTGCTGCTATTATTATACTGACACTGAGAAACACAAAAGTGGAAACATCTCTGATGCAGACCAGAGCAGAACAGAATATAGAAAATAGCAAATGGCACAAAAGCTATTTTTCTGTTGACATAACATTCAGTATGCATCGTTTTCTGTCGACTGCACCCTAGAATTTACAGTCATTAAATATGTGTAAGGCAGAAAGGGCCAATCACAATTAAGTATACAAATAAATGCAAAAAAGGAAAACAATCACAATTCGGTATATTGCAAATATTACAACAATGTCATCACTGTCCATTTTGATTGCTGAACATTCTACAGTATCAATGTCTGTTAGTAAGGCTACGAATCGTTACAGATTTCCCGATTTGTTTCCATTCCGATTTACTAGCTCTCGATTTAATATTGTACTGAATTTAATATGATTTAATTAGATTATGATCAATTGTGGTATATTTCAGTTATAATGTCCATTTTGCTTACATATGAAAAAAAAAAAAAAACAATTCTCTCAGTTTATGCTGTAAATTATACCGGGAACCTTCTAACTTGGTACATTATGAAAATATAAATTAAAAACAAATTACCAATAGGGCCAAAACTCTGCTGTTCAACTGCTATTTATTTAACAGATATAATACTCAACAACCAAAATTGCAGTGAACTTTCTAGTAAAAGTAATCGATCGTTCTTGGAATTTTAAAAATCGATATTGTGAACATTCAAAAGAAGATCACAATTATTTGGAAGATAGGTATTTATAAACAACCATATAAGTCAAAGGGATCTTTTCAAACTTCAACCTTAAACTTCTAAAATAAAAATAATATATATACTGTATATTGTGCACACACACACTCAGCTAAAAAAGAAACGTCCTCTCACTTTTAATTGCTTTTATTTTCAGCAAACTTAACATGTGTAAATATTTGTATGAACGTAAAAAGATTCAACAACTAAGACATAAACTGAACAAGTTTCACAGACATGTGACTAACAGAAATGGAATAATGTGTCCCTGAACAAAGGGGGGGGGGGGGGGCTCAAAATCAAATGTAACAGTCAGTATCTGGTGTGGCCACCAGCTGCATTAAGTACTGCAGTGCATCTCCTCCTCATGAACTGCACCAGATTTGCCAGTTCTTGCTGTGCGATGTTACCCCACTCTTCCACCAAGGCACTTGCAAGTTCCCGGACCTTTCTGGGGGGAATGGACTTAGCCCTCACCCTCCCATCCAACAGGTCCCAGACGTGCTCAATGGGATTGAGATCCGGGCTCTTTGCTGGCCATGGCAGAACACTGACATTCCTGTCTTGCAGGAAATCATGCACAGAACGAGCAGTATGGCTGGGGCACTGTAATGCTGGATGAGTCTGCAGGAAGGGTACCACATGAGGAAGGAGGATGTCTTCCCTGTAACGCACAGCGTTGAGACTGCCTGCAATGACAACAAGCTCAGTCCGATGATGCTGTGACACACCGCCCCAGACCATGATGGACCCTCCATCTCCAAATCGATCCCGCTCAAGAGTACAGGCCTCGGTGTAACGCTCATTCCTTCGCCGATAAACGCGAGTCCGACCATCAACCCTGGTGAGACAAAACTGCGACTCGTCAGTGAAGAGCACTTTTTGCCAGTCCTGTCTGGTCCAGCGAAGGTGGGTTTGTGCCCGGCAACATTGTTGCCGGTGATGTCTGGTAAGGACCTGCCTTACAACAGGCCTACAAGCCCTCAGTCCAGCCTCTCTCTGCCTATTGCGGACAGTCTGAGCACTGATGGAGGGATTGTGTGTTCCTGGTGTAACTCGGGCAGTTGTTGTTGCCATCCAGTACCTGTCCCGCATGTGTGACAGCATCAACCTGCATCTCAGAATAGCATTCTGAGATGATATTCTTCTCACCACAATTGTACAGAGTGGTTTTCTGAGTTACCGTAGACTTTGTCAGTTCGAACCAGTCTGGCCATTCTCTGTTGATCTCTCTCATCAACAAGGCATTTCCATCTACAGAACTGCCGCTCACTGGATGTTTTTTTGTTGTTGTTGTTTTTGGCACCATTCTGAGTAAATTCTTGAGACTGTTGTGAGTGAAAATCCCAGGAGATCAGCAGTTACAGAAATACTCAAACCAGCCCATCTGGCACCAACAATCATTCATGCAATTATCTAACCAGCTGATCGTATGGAAGCAGTGCAATACATAAAATCATGCAGATATGGGTCAGGAGCTTCAGTTAATGTTCACATCAACCATCAGAATGGGGAAAAATTTGATCTCAGTGCTATCGAGCGTGGCATGATTGTTGGTGCTAGACGGGCTTGTTTGAGTATTTCTGTAACCGCTGAGCTCAGCAAGTGAACAGTCTGTTCTTGAATTTCATGTGTTGGAAGCAGGCAAAATGACAAGGGCCAAATTGTGATGTCTAGATGACTGGGTCAGAGCATCTACAAACCAGCAGGTCTTGTGGGGTGTTCCTGTTATGCAGTGGTTATTACCTACCAAAAGTGGTCCAAGGAAGGACAACCGGTGAACCGGTGACGGTGTCATGGGCGCCCAAGGCTCATTGATGCATGTGGGGAGCGAAGGCTAGCCTGTCTGGTCTGATCCCACAGAAGAGCTACTGTAGCACACTTTGATGAAAAACTCAAAGCTGGTCATGATAGAAAGGTGTCAGGACACACAGTGCATCGCAGCTTGCTGCGTATCGGGCTGCATAGCCGCAGACCGGTCAGAGTGCCCATACTGAAACCTGTCCACCGCCGAAAGCACCAACAATGAGCACGAGTGTCAGAACTGGACCATGGAGCAATGGAAAAAGGTGGCCTGGTCTGATGAATCACATTTTCTTTTAGATCATGTGGACGGCTGTGTGCGTGTGTGTCGTTTACCTAGGGAAGAAATTGCAGCAGGATGCACTATGGTAAGAAGGCAGTCCAGCAGAGGCAGTGTGTTGCTCTGGGCAATGTTTCCGCTGGGAAACCTTGGGTCCTGGCATTCATGTGGATGTTACTTTGACACGTACCACCTACCTAAAGATTGTTGCAGACCATGTACACCCCTTCATGGCAACGGTATTCCCTGATGGCGGTGGCCTCTTTCAGCAGGATAATGTGCCCCGCCACACTACAAAAATTGTTCAAGAATGGTTTGAGGAACATGACAAAGAGTTCAAGGTGTTGAATTGGCTTCCAAATTCCCCAGATCTCAATCCCACTGAGCATCTATGGGATGTGCTGGACCAACAAATCCGATCCATGGAGGCCCCACCTCGCAAATTACAGGACTTAAAGGATCTTCTGCTAACGTTTTGGTGCCAGATACCACAGGACACCTTCAGAGGTCTTGTGGAGTCCATGCCTCGACGGGTCAGAGCTGTTTTAGTGGCACGAGGGGGACTTACACAATATATATATATATATATATATATATATATATATATATATATATAAATATATATATATATGTTTACTTAAACCAACAAAAGAGAGCAAACCTATACCTGAAATTTTTCACAAAATAAAGTATGAATGGAGTCTGCATTTTAAGTGGTTCGGGTGTCATTAATTAGAAGTTTAAAAGTAGACGTTAAAAACGTAGAATTGGGAATTTTAATAAACCATAACAAAAATGCTTGAGGATTATTACAACAAGCACTGTTAATAGAATAGAATATAACTGAATGGAACAAAACAGATAGAGTATTTCCAGATTTGATTCAAAGTGGCTTTTTAATCTATTGTGACTCAGCTGAAAACACTTTGTAAAATTCATTTTAGACGTCTGGTTTGAAGGCCTGAGCCCTGCCAGTCTGGCCTCTCTCATTCTGAAATACCACATAAAATAAACTGCAGCTGAAGAAAAAAAGACACTACATAAAGCTGTCAGAGCTCAGATGAAAATAATATGACCTTTGCCTGAATGACAGAGCGATGATATGCAATTCTGAGGTCAGAAATCTCAGATAGAGGTTGTACGCTCACAAAAACTTTACAAAACTGAACTTTGATGGCATCACTGAATATATCACAAGGCAGAAATGAGTGAATATAGCAGTGCACAAGGGCAAAACATCTCTACCAGTAAAACTAAACAATGCAAGACCTTGCACAAAGCCAACATTGATTAATTTTTAGTGTTTAACGGTACTTGTCCATTTTATGCTTTTAAGAGCCCTCCAAAAAGTCAAGCACTGGAAAAACATCTACTGTAGTATAATGGAACATTTGCGTTTTACATGTTGCTTGCAAAAATTTTATTTCGTCTTAATACACAGCTAGTTTTGAACGGCTGCCAAATGAGAAATATGCTTTTTGACATCTGCAAGCGAACTGGACCATGCTCTCACAAAACTGTTACTGTTTTTTAATGATAAAATTGATGTTCAAAACTACAGTTAGCCCATTCTTGCATTGATGCACCAAAACTTTCTCTCAGACACCAGACATTAGCTCCTGAGGAGAGACTGATTATTGGGCTCAGAGGAATGAACAAACTCCATGACATTTCCCAACTTCCCCAAGACACAAAGCCCCCATGTAATTATTCTCATAATTGAAGAACAGCTCATAATTAAATCCTGCACACCTTTTAATTTACCCAGGAGTTACAGCTAAAACAGTATGTACACTTTGGGATAAAATAAAACACCAAAACCAAACAAAAGCTCTACTCCAAAACCAAGGGGGCTACCTTGCTACATAGGCAGCTACCTACTTAGGCAAAATGCTAACCATCAAGGAACCTCATAAGTGACTAATTTGAAATCAGTGTAGGGTAAGTTACCCAAAAAAAGTAATTTATCCATCTTAAAAGTAATCACTTTACTAATTACTTTAAATATACTTTTCTAAAACACTTTTTACAGAAAAGGTTTTGTTTTTCTGCTCAATTAATTTAAATTAATGTCTTTAACAGTGCTTGCTAATTGAACCAGTGCTAGTAACAGAGAATTCAAGAAGCATTTCCAGGGATTTGATCCTCTAGAAGATAACACATAAGAAGAACAGAGAAAAAGGGGAGGACAGCATCAGTTGGTAGAGGGAAGAAAAGTACTGTAAAGATGGTCTTACACTGATGCTGCATTTCAGAGAGAGACAGAGCTACCAACCCCAATTCTTACATAATTTATAAGTTGGCTATTTTGTATGGTCTCGCACGATGTTGTTCGCATAAACTCTTACGACTTCATCACGTGCAAATTCCCGGCCGTCTAATGCGGAAGTAAGCGCGAGTTCCACGCACAAGGCGTTAAGGACATACTTATTACTATTATGCCCTTACCCAAACCCCTTACCTAAACCTAACCAATCAGTAGAGTGTGTAAACAAGATAGAAAGCTGTTGTGTGTGACAGAAGCAAGTAACTGTCGCATATTAGATGGAAACGATGTCCAGCGACATCATTGGCTGTAGTGAAAGTCGTAGGACTTCAAACGAGTGCAGTCGCACGATATCATACGAATTAGCCAAATTTAGAAAAGTCATACGAATCCTGACGATTTCGCCGTGAGAGTGTGTTGGAGCTATTATATTATTCTACTCGGTTTGTGGAACTGATCTGTGGGATTATAACTGTTGGTATATGGTGGCACACACACATTAATGCTCTATGAGCCCTAAGCTGCAGTTGCTGTGCAGTGCTGCATATAGAATTGAAGGGCTGGGGCTGGATTCATGAAAATGCTATATGCAGCGCATCTGTTTGAGTAAGCATGATTGGACACCACATTAAGAAGCTTCAAAACAACATTTACATGGTCTGAAAGCCGAAAATAAAAATATTATTAAACACGAAAGGTCTAAAACCACATTTTTACGTAAACAGCCCATTGCAACTTCAGACTTTTAGAATTTAAGACAACTGTGAGGTTATCCTAACTTTAAGATGTTATAAAAAATTTTTTTTTTTTTTTTGAGAAATTGAATGCTTCTTAAGTTTTTTTCTTAAGAACAACCTTAATAAAAAAAGATAAGAACTTTCTTAAGAAGTTTTTTCGGGACTACAAAATATTAGTAACTTTTTTCTTAAGTTAGAAATTAAGTAGTAAATGGTAGTTAAGGAGAAATGTCTTCTTAAGATCGTTTTATGAATCTGGCCCCTGGTGAGTAAGCGGATGTGCAGCCAAATGTTATTGGCTCGTGTGCTGAAATCATACGGGAGCTCCTGGGAAGCGTTTCACAGTTAAGCTTCTGTAGGTATACTATAGTGAAACCAAGGTTAATTGTAATTTTTATTTAATTGTTTGTTGTTTTGGTGAAAACTGTGGTCCTAAAAGTATAATATACTGTATGTGTGTGTATATATATATATATATAAGGTGTAACGGTACACAGGAGTCACAGTTCGGTACGTACCTCGGTTTTGGGGTCACGGTTCCATACGAGTTCGATACAACAGGAAAAAGCAACAAATCCCACATGCTAGGTTTCTTTTCATTTATTTTGAACAGACAGTAGTGCAAATTACAGTGACATTTAGTCCCCCCTGAGGTAGTTGGTACAGTACAGCCTCCTTTAGTGTATTAAGCACTTGCAGTAAACAGAATGCACTCTTGCATGGGCCATATTTTTTTTTTTTTTTGTAGGGTTGATAAAAAACAAAAGGTATTTGGTCACAATCAGCTACAAAACTGAAAATCATCTCTTGAGTTATAAAAGTACAAAATAAATAGAATAATGAAAAATAAAACTTGTTCATTAGAAGTCATTCTTGTTTTGGGTTGGTGCATAGATGGTCTCTTCTTCTTCTGCTCTTTTTCCTGTTGTGGTGGTTAGCAAACAATGTTACATTACCGCACGCGCCCCTTCTGGATTGAAGTGGATTGCCTTCGTCTGACTGCATGTACCGAACCGTGACGGTCCAGGACGAATACATGTACCGTTACACCCCTAATATATATATATATATATATATATATATATATATATATATATATATATATATATAGTTCAAGTAAGGGAATGCAAAACCATTGCAAGGGAACACAAAACAAAACTATTTGAGAAAATATATTACCTCCCAGTCCTCTAAGAGGATCCTTGCATCAAAACAGCTTGGCCTTTGTTAGGTATGTACAAATAATTCACTGAAGTTTAATATGAAAGGTTAGGGGTTTGTTCAATAATAATAATAATAATAATAATAATAATAATAATTTATATTATAATTAATTATTGCTTTAGTGAGCACCACTATTAGTTGAGCCTCAAAGGGAAAAGGCAGATAATTACCACAACATCTCTCCAATGAACGAACATTAGACATAAGAGCCAAAAAGATACAGTTGAAAGAAACAATTAATGATTGCACTAAAAGAGAAGAAATTCAAGAAATCCGAGATTACACCTGATAACCATAGGATGGTTGCAAAACAAAATAAGACTTTTTTTAAAGGTAAGTGAGAGACGATACAGCTGCTGAGACACAATCTAAGAAGCTTTGAAGGGTTCATTTGATTCACAGTTGTAGTTGTCAAAAGGAACAGCTAGGTTTTGGAGGGGGTATTTTGATGAGCTGCTGGAGAACCACCCCAACACTACCAAAGCTCTTTGACTCATAACAAGATTGGTGTCTGAGCCATTACAACTGGGCGACATTTCAAAGCTGCATGTTTTATTGTTGCAGAACAGTGAGCAGACAAAATATTTTAAACATTTTGAATCTAATATTATTTGTTATTTGTAATATATTATTTACTAAAACCAGAACACCCTCCCACATGACATCATATCTTGGTCCATTGTGTTGTCCCGAGAAAAAAGAAAAAGCCAAACTGTCCTTTTAACGATGTGCCTTAATGAGATTGTGAGAAACTGATGAGCAGGGTCATAGAGTTAAAGATAAGCTCCTTTACGCTATTTCACCTCAACACTCCCACCATCGGTCAAACCTCGTCTTCACATTTCAGTGTAATTGGTGTCATGTGCTGTTCTCACTCTTCTCATTGGCACCTATTCATTCCACATCAGCTGGTCACTCAGGATACACTTATGTGTCACAATCAATGTGTTTCTGTGACAGCATTTCTCGAAAAAACCTGTTCTTAAAAGAATGGACTTTTTATGATCAGAACAAAAATGTAAAAAATGTAAGTACATAATAATGTTTTATATATATATACAGGTGCTGTCATATAATTAGAATATCATCAAAAAGTTGATTTATTTCACTAATTCCATTCAAAAAGTGAAACTTGTATATTATATTCATTCATTACACACAGACTGATATATTTCAAATGTTTATTTCTTTTAATTTTGATGATTATAACTGACAACTAAGGAAAATCCCAAATTCAGTATCTCAGAAAATTAGAATATTGTGAAAAGGTTCAATATTGAAGACACCTGGTGCCACACTCTAATCAGCTAATTAACTCAAAACACCTGCAAAGGCCTTTAAATGGTCTCTCAGTCTAGTTCTGTACGCTACACAATCATGGGGAAGACTGCTGACTTGACAGTTGTCCAAAAGACGACCATTGGCACGTTGCACAAGGAGGGCAAGACACAAAAGGTCATTGCAAAAGAGGCTGGCTGTTCACAGAGCTCTGTGTCCAAGCACATTAATAGAGAGGCGAAGGGAAGGAAAAGATGTGCTAGAAAAAAGTGTACCAGCAATAGGGATAACCACACCCTGGAGAGGATTGTGAAACAAAACCCATTCAAAAATGTGGGGGAGAACCACTACGCACAGACGTATGCAAGACATGGGTTTCAGCTGTCGCATTCCTTGTGTCAAGCCACTCTTGAACAACAGACAGCGTCTGAAGCGTCTCGCCTGGGCTAAAGACAAAAAGGACTGGACTGCTGCTGAGTGGTCCAAAGTTATGTTCTCTGATGAAAGTACATTTTGCATTTCCTTTGGAAATCAGGGTCCCAGAGTCTGGAGGAAGAGAGGAGAGGCACACAATCCACATTGCTTGAGGTCCAGTGTAAAGTTTCCACAGTCAGTGATGGTTTGGGGTGCCATGTCATCTGCTGGTGTTGGTCCACTGTGTTTTCTGAGGTCCAAGGTCAACGCAGCCGTATACCAGGAAGTTTTAGAGCACTTCATGCTTCCTGCTGCTGACCAACTTTATGGAGATGCAGATTTCATTTTCCAACAGGACTTGGCACCTGCACACAGTGCCAAAGCAACCAGTATCTGGTTTAAGGACCATGGTATCCCTGTTCTTAATTGGCCAGCAAACTCGCCTGACCTTAACCCCATAGAAAATCTATGGGGTATTGTGAAGAGGAAGATGCGATATGCCAGACCCAACAATGCAGAAGAGCTGAAGGCCACTATCAGAGCAACCTGAGCTCTCATAACACCTGAGCAGTGCCACAGACTGATCGACTCCATGCCACGCCGCATTGCTGCAGTAATTCAGGCAAAAGGAGCCCCAACTAAGTATTGAGTGCTGTACATGCTCATACTTTTCATGTTCATACTTTTCAGTTGGCCAAGATTTCTAAAAATCCTTTCTTTGTATTGGTCTTAAGTAATATTCAAATTTTCTGAGATACTGAATTTGGGATTTTCCTTAGTTGTCAGTTATAATCATCAAAATTTAAAGAAATAAACATTTGAAATATATCAGTCTGTGTGTAATGAATGAATATAATATACAAGTTTCACTTTTTGAATGGAATTAGTGAAATAAATCAACTTTTTGATGATATTCTAATTATATGACCAGCACCTGTATATATATATATATATATATATATATATATATATATATATATATATATATATATATATATCAAAACACAACACAAAACAGAACCAACTGTGTTGACATATTTCCTTCTGAAACAGTACCTTGGGCTGGGACTCATTGAAGGGCTAGGTCCTTTTTTACATAATAGATCATCTACAATCAGCCAATACATAATTAAATGGGCATGAAATAACAATTTGAGTTAAAATTACATTATGTGAAAAGAAAGAGGCTGCAGAGTCTCCGGAAACAGCTGAATTCAACCACCGGTTTGCAGCAGAGTTCTGTTGGTGAATATTTAGCAAAAATGACCATCTGTCGACTAATTTTCCCACTTATTTCATGACTACTTGCAAAATAAATGAATGAATGTAAATGCAATATTGATTTGAGTTGACATTTTATTCGCTTGTAGAGGTCGCAGAGTGATACTAGGAGGAAATATGACTTGTGGAATATCACTTTATACCTGTATACAAATCGTGTTTATCTTTTATGATGGGGGACAGTTTCTAAAAACGAAGACAAAACAAAACTTGTCCCTTTTAAATAATAACCAATATCACAGCCATGAACCATGATTAGCTGCTTGTTATTGCTAATCAGCAGCAGGTGGTATTAGAGGGAGGGGACATACTAGAAAACATTTGATTCAACCAAAATTTGGATATGCCCCTGAGATTTAGCAGTATGTTTGGACCATTGTTGCAAAACTGAAAAACTAAAACTTATTTTGTTTACTCACAGGGGTATAATAGCATATATAAGGCCTCAACATTAACAGCCCCCAAACTACATTTTTGTCTTCATGGGGTCTTGAAACACAAAATCATATTAGTATGCAAGAATCACCTGTAGCAATAATTATATATATATATATATTTTTTATGACATAACTGAACCCTACATTAGGTTTGTAATTTAAGACATATTTCAAGTTTACGGTGAGGACATCAAGGAACACATAGTTCAAAACACTTCAAACCACATGATTCATTCATTTACAGTGCCCAACCCTGAATCAAAAACAGAATGAAGCATCATGAGGGAGCTATGGCTCTCTCTGTTTGTTTCTTTGTGTTTTTCTGCAAAGTGCATTCTGAATCACAAGAGACCAACAAACAACAGCAAGCAGCAAGCGAGCAAGACAAATGTCACCGTGCGCAAATTGAGTCACACTGGCTGAATGGAGCGCAGCTCTCGGTTTGAGAGAGGTACATTCTGACAAAGGTCATTCTTCCAAAACAACAGCACAGAGCAAATGTGGAATCAAGAGTTAGAATCAGCCAGTATCAAAAGACAAGATGTCCTCCGGGCTGCATAAGGAAAGAGCAGTGTTGAGAGTTTTATAAGCACATGAAATGCTGAGATCACAAAAGTGAATCTCTGGAGGAAGAATCAACAACGTTATGCGACTTTATGAGGGGTAGAGACATCCTCTTAATAATGCATTGCTGCCTTTTGCACCAGAATCACACTCGTAAAAGTTGCAGTTTACAACAAAAGCGCCGCAGGCTCTCCAGAGAACCAAATTTAAGCTAGGAAGTTTATTGAAATACAAAAACGGTCTTGAGCTAGAATCTTCCTTTCTCCCAATAAGAAAACCACAGTGGCACATCCACGACCAAGTCTCGCCACTTTCGCACATATTTCTATGCAAAACTCACCACATAGCTGTATATATAGCGTAACAGCCTGGTCCCACAAGTAAAATTCAATTCAATTTTTCCATAGGCGAATTGATTTTTTTTTTAATACCTTACAAACCTTTAAAGACAGACCTGCCATGAGCTACGAGGTTGTTAATCGATGGTATATCCTTCTATTGAAGCCATTAGTCCACATTATTTCAACTTCAATAAAAAAATGTTTTTAAAATAAAATAAAAACATGTTTAATAGAATAATTCCTAAATAAGAACTATAATACCCATGATCCTGAAGAGAAATGACTCACCAATCAGAATTGCATTTCATTAAAGATGTTAAGTACACAGTCTTACACTTTTTCTTTTTATCCAGTATCTTGTGTTCACTTGGAAATCTTCATTCAGTCTTAATTCAATGTCACCTGCATTCTTCTCAGCTCACACTGTGATGAAGGTGACTTTATATAAAAGTGTTAATCAGATCCAGTGTGAAACAGCAACACTATTTTAAGATTTGTAAGACTGATTCTTGGAAGCTCACAGCAAGTGCCTTTTCTGAGCACATAAATTCACTGTAACCAGATGTAAAAAGGAAATTATGCATCCCCTATGGACCACGCATACCCATCCCACAGATGATATAGTTGGTGGACTGAGATCCTTTGTACGGGTACCAAGAAATAGTCTATTATTAATGAGCTATCACAACTTCCAAAGGGGGAATGCTTAAAACTCTGGGATCAAGGGCAGATCATCATATATATATATATATAGGCATCGTTTCATGATATGGCATTACATTGCACTGCAAAATGCTTAACACGAAAAAAAAAAAAAATAATAATAATGTGGCTTAATGTACTACATTAAAATGTTCTTATATTTCACGATAGACACTATTTCATGCCAACACTGTTATCCAAGGAGAATCAAAATCAAATGTTTAGTCTTCCATTGAGCTTTAAAAAAATGGAAAAGAAATGGCCTAGCGTGTTTAAAGAGATAGTTCACACAAAAATAAAGATTCTCTCAACATTTACTCACCTTCATGCAATCCCAGCTGTGTATGACTTTCTTTCTTCAGCAGAACACAAATTAAGATTTTTAGAAGAATATCTCAGCTCTGTTGGTCCATACAATGCAAGTGAATGGTGATCAGACCTGTTTAGCTCCACAAATTACATAAAGGAAACATAGAAGTAATCTATAAGACTCCAGTGATTAAATCTATATCTTCAGAAGCGATATAATAGGTGTGGGTGAGAAACAGGTCAATATTTAAGTCCTTTTTTTACTCTAAATCTCCACTTTAACTTTCAGAGATGAAAGTGAAACTAAACAGGCACCACATGTGACTTTCAGATGTAAAAGTGAAAGTGGAGATTTAGAGTAAAAAGAAAAAGAAAAAAGGATTACATTTGGATCCGTTTCTCACCCACACCTATTACATCACTACTGAAGATATCAGTTTAACCACTGGAGTCATATGGATTAGTTTTATGTTTGCTTTATGTGCTTTTTGGAGCTACAAAGGTCTGATCACCATTCACTTGCATTGTATGGACCTACAGAGCTGAGATAATCTTCTAAAAATCTTTGTTTGTGTTCTGCTGAATAAATAAAGTCATACACATCTGGGATGGCATGAAGGTGAGTAAATGATTAGATCATTTTAATTTTTGGGTGAACTATCCCTTTAATAATAGGGAATACAACAGAAAGGCATTGTCTTTCTCCATGGATTGTGGTTTCTACTTTTGGCAAAATATAGTGTTTATTCAAAATAAGTTTAATAAAAAAAAATAAAAAAAAACATCTCCCTGGCACTCTCTTGGCTGATAGAATATTATAGTGTATTTAACCAAGCATATCTGTCGCCCTTCCTTCAACTATTCAATTACGTGTTGTATCATGTATACACTTTGACAGACAAATAAACACTGTTGCTTGACCATGCAAAAACCTGCATTAGCTCAATTATGTGAAATGCACATCTACACAAACAGAAAGATTGCATACTAAAGTACATGAACATCACAGGCTGAAAAACTAGTACTTATCCACCTCCATCAAATGGTGCTCACTAAGTGTGAGCACAAGGAAGTGATGTGCACACCTGTGAGGTGAAGGATCTTCCATTAGCACTTGACATGCAGGTGTCTGCTGAGAGATGCCCACAAGCCTCTATGAATTCCAATATCAAAGCCTGACCATCCTCCTCTCGAGCAATCAAACCCGGGAAGGGCATCACAAAACTAAAATCCCAACACTATCATTCTCAACAGTATTCCTCCAAAGTGGAGAGAGGAAGACGGATATGTTAGGAATATATTAGTCATGAAATCAAAACATGGCAAAACCCGCATATTTCATTCTGACACATGTCTACAATTCCAAGATGGACAGGAGTGAAATTAACTCAACACTTAAGAGAGAGGAAAAAAGAAAAAGTGTCAGTCTGGTAAAGAAATCGAGGTGATCTTACACCAAATCTTGTTTTACAAAACTTTAATCAAAACCTCTTGTCTTGTTTACTCTTCCAGATATGTATAATTCCCTGCTTTATTTAGAACAATATACTTGTATAATTTTCATACAAACATGAGTGGTGCTATCATGTGCAAAAGTCGGTGCCATGAAGCTCGTTAGTTGTGAGTGGTTGCTAGGGTGCTGCTATGCAGTTGCTGGGGGATTCAAGAAGGTATCTTACTGGCCCTGGTCAAAATAGCGATAAAATGATGCTAGGGTGTTCTGGGAGGTTGCTAGCCATGGTGGAAAAAGTACTCTATTTTGTCTTTTCTTTTACCTTTATTTTACCAGGTTAGTCTCTTGAGATTGCAAATCTCTTTTCCAAGACCTGGCCAAAATGGCAGCATAAAACGCTGTAACAATTAACATAAAAAATACAACAGTTACACTTTATTTTAATGTGTCCTTGTTACAGTGTAATTACGCAAGTAATTACTGATTATTACTAATTAACAACATGTACTCATTATAGGTTTAGGATAAAAGTTTGGTTTAGGAATAGTTGCTTGTAACTACACATAATTTACTGTTATAACTACAGTAAATACATGTAATATGTGTACAAGGACACATTAAAAATAAAGTGTTACCAATACGATTTATTACTTACAGGAATATTCTGGGTTCAAGGTAAATTGACAGCATTTGTGGCATATTGTTGATTACCACAAAAGTTAATTTTGACTCTAAAAATCTGGGTTGCAGTGAAGCACTTACAATGGAAGTGAATGGGGGAATGTTACATTTTGTCAATTTGTGAACGTTAAAATACAGTTTCGAAAGTATAGCCACAAGACGTAAACAATATGCATGTTTATGTGATTTTAGTATGATAAAATCGCTTAATAACCTTTTCTGTGTAAAGTTATGGCCAATTTGACAACTTCATTGTCATGACGACAAAACACTGTAAACCCGTACAAACGGCGATTTAAACAACTTTACAGCTCAAATAACACACGAGTTTAAACATACAAATTAATGCAAGTACTTTTAAAATGATTGCTTCTGCCTTTAAACCTTCAAAAAATTGGCCCCATACTTCCATTGTAAGTGTCTAACTGTAACCTCAATTTTTGCTTTTTTTAAAGAAAAGGAAGAACGAGTCAGAATTATTTTTTGTGGTAATCAACATTATGCCACAAATGTGGTATACTTGCAATTGAATATCCCTTTAAGTAAATGTAAAATTCATCCTTTAAAATACTACTTGAGAAAAAGTACAAAATAACGATTTAAAAGTCCTTAAGTATCAAAGTAAATATTAAATACTTCAAAGTCAAATCCATTCATCTTCAGACAATATTGAATACAATAAGTGTAAGTGCAGAACAGTAAGTAAAGCTGAGTCACAAGTGGATAATGACAGGCAGTTAACTCAGAAAATAAGCTATAGTTCATGACACTGAACATGCACATGGCAAATGACTTCACTGCAACTGTAGACCAATTTGGTTTCTTTTGAAAAAACACAAACATTATTAAACAGACAGTGGAGATCCATTATTTTCATAATTAGATTTTTGTTTGTTCATACACTCGCAACACAATTTAAACATTCACGTGTACAGCCGCACTAAATAAAAGACACTTTCAGGTATTGTTTATTCCTGTAGCACAAACGGAGTGGGTGAGTTACATGCAGAAGTTTAATTCCTGAAGGTTAGGCATTTGTTCAAATCACTAACTTCAAGCATGAACAATAGTGAAAGTAATGCTTGCTTTAAACAGCAATAATTATACTGAGAGTTGACAAGGCTGCAATAGGAAGTTCAGGTTTAACTTCCTGTTAGCTGTGAAAGCATTTTAAACCTTGATCTCCTGTGCTGGACGCCGTTTGGCAGAGGAGAGGTATGAATAAAACGGAAAAAAAAGGTATACATTCGGAAAAGCATACTAGCCCACTTCTGATTGCTGTTTCTAAGCAACAGCGGCGTGCATGTTAAAGGACGGAAGTGTGAGAGGGAGAGAGTGAAATGTAAGCAACAATGTTTCCACTAATCAGCACAGGTAAGCTCTGAACACTTCAGCTGATCGCGCGCAGACTGGAAGAAATTCTCAAAAATACGTGGGAAAGTGAAGTGAATGGAAAGAGATTCAAATAGTGACCATTCACATGTCCACTGAAGTCAACAGGAAATGGCATTCACAAATTCTACTATAAAGTCATATATTTCCAGATTGTGTTACATCGGTTTCTTAACAAAACAAGTTAAATGAGTATTCCCGGTTTTATCAACTCACATTGTGCCACAGTTACCCAAAATATTTGTATTATACACTACCAGTGGAAAGTTTGGCCACACGACTGCATGTTCAAATTTTGATCAAAATGCTTTTGCTTAAATGCTTGAAAATAGTCTTGAAGACAAATATGAATTGTGCCTACCTATGAATTTCTTCACAAATGTAATACTTTATCAATATAATATTATTAAACATTAATAATTTATCTTATTATTAAATTAATCATTCATAAATTATTTTTAAAACATATATATTTTATACATTACCTTTTATATAAATTTACTTTATATTATATAATATTAAGGATTAAATATAGTTTTTTATATATATATATATAATAATAATCATAATTTACCCCATTTTACAGTGCAAGACCTAATGCTTCTTGGACTCTAAATTGGGGTTAAATGTGCTCATATTCATTATGGAAAATTTTCTAAAAGCATTTTTATTTTTAAATGGATGTAACAATAATAGTAACAACGAGCAAGCAGGTGTATTTTTATTTTTGCATGTTCCATGTTTCTAGTTGGTGTATAAAGGCTAATGAGCCTAATAAATGAACACGTTGAGAACAGAAATCTACAGTTTGACACTTACTTATTTTGCATCATGTTCATTATGACCCAGTCAGCAGGATAGACATTCTTCCCGATAAGATCCTTAAACATGATAAACGTCTCCATGAGGAAATCCTGAAAGAGAACAGCAACATTCAGATGCACAGTGAGATCTAACATCCATTTAATCCATTTCAAACCTGAAAATAACTTAAACATGAAGAAACCCTCCAAGCTTATAAAGCTGAGGGTTCAAATTTCATAACTGAAAGCCATTATTTACTTTTTAAAGTATGCATTGCTGCGCTCACACACAGCGGGTTTGCTCCCGGGTATAATGTAGGTTTTCACTGCACCATTTTTAAATAAAAGCCTGCATTACAATGTAATAAAAAAAATGTAAATTAATAAATAAATAAATGTCACTCAAACAGTTAAGATCAGACTGAAATGATCAGGGATCTTTTTCAAAAAACAAACTTTAAAAAGACACTTATTTCTACCGTTGGGATTTTTCGTTAAGAAATGCAGAGATGCAGGTGCTACACAGAGCCAGAAACAGCATACGATCTGACAGACTCATTTTACTCTTTATTGTGGGGTGTTTATGAGTAATAATATCTATCCACTGTGCTTTTGACCAGTTATATATATAAAAAAATAAAATAAAATACAGTCCACTTACTGAACACACTTAAAGCACCTGTCTGGAAAAGCTTGTGTGTGCTTCTAGTACATAGAGGGTCAAACTCACCACCACATCCGAGCGCATCTTCCCAAACGTGCTGATGAGGTGTGTGTAGTGATAATCGTCCATTTGCCTCAGAGTGGCCGTCATACATGCTACAAAACTGCCCTACAAACAGAAAGAGGGACAGTTCAGAGCACCTACAGTACCAACAGTATCAGTCATAAACTGACAGATAATGACTGACAGGACCAAAGAGCTGCTTTTAAAGTGCCAGTCGAAATAAAGAGAGTTATCCTTTAAAGGGAATCTCACACAGATGCACTGTTAAAGCCAACAGCAAAAATTCACCTTATGAAGAAACAAAATGTGAGGCAGAACAAAACGAAGAAATAAAATGTCAAAGCATTATTTCACATAATGATTAAAGCTGAAGAGTATAATTTCTCTTTCAACAGCATCACCGAATAGAATTGCAAAACTAATTGTTGTATAAAGAGAAAGGCCCACGCCAAACTCGTTCCATTGGTTGAGCCAATATTGCTGTGTCAGGCTGGTCAGGATGGGGGGGGGGGATGGGAATCAACCTATGGCTTACTTAAAGTTGTCTCTGCATATAAAGCTGGAACACGAGAACATATCTGAGCAGAGACAAATACACACTTCAGTGTAATATAGAGAACACTACATGTTTGACAACAATATTTCACCAATCTGATTGAAATACACAGTGGGGATCTAATGATAAATCCACTTTACAACACAGTGGAATCATGCTGATATTACATGCAATTAACCAGAAACCAATTGCTGAGATATGAAACAGAGGGGAATTGAAACAAATACAACAAAAAGCAATAAAACACTTCATATGAGCAGCTTATTAAAAATTAGGTGCTGATGAATCTTACTAGAAATTCAAAGGCCATTTATGTAATATTAAAATAATGATTTTAAAGGTGAGAATAAAAGTATATAATGTAATAAAAAAAAAAAAAAAAAACACATTTATCCAATTTATAGCATGAAATCTATCTGCAGAACATGACGGAAATGAAGCAAAGTTAAAGGCATAATTTAACTGTTAATAAAGATAACATTTTTGGAAAGTATGATACATTTTACCCCAAAATGAAAAGGAAAACAATTATAAATTGTATTTTGCACAATGAAAATTAAGCCTATTTTAAAGCTGAAGTATATAATTTCTGCGCCACTAGCACCACCAACGGAATGCTTTCGGAATACACCGCCCGTCTGCCGTTAGTCAAACAAAGAGTTAGTCTCGCCCCCAATTCACGGCATTGGTTGAGTAACGTAGTTGGGGCGTGGTCTAAGCAGGTCTCTCAAAACAAACAGAGCAATTTTCATAGCGCAACAGAAACACAGTGCTTACAGTTTTTGAGAAAATAATCCTATGAATGGCATACTTATAGTCATCTCTGCATATTAAGCTGGGATAAAATTATTTTAACACTGAAAAAGTTGCATACTTTAGCTTTCAGTGCAATACATTTTTGTTTCATTTGCATTGACATTCTTCACCTCATTTTCAGATGCAAGGAAGATTATAAGTGGGGGAAAGTATAAAAAGGTACAGAATATGGCCACTTTACTGACAAAATGTGGCAGTCCAATTAGTTTAAAAGCCTCTTCTTTCATCTTTGCTAATTTTCTTGTTATTTTGCAGCCATCTAAAATACGGAAGGAAATTTCCAGAAGATTCCACATGAACAAACATTGATAATAGCAACCAGCCGAAAATGACGGCTTTGCACTTTGAAAGTGTGACAGGGCTATTCTGCGCTTCCTCACATTCAGCTTGATTTTCATTTGCAAGTCTCTCCTGCAGCTGTAATTAGGTCTGGCCTACATAACTTAGCAGAGGCACAACACGGCGATGTTCATAACATGATTTCCCCCTCTCTCTCTCTCTCAGTCTCACCTCATGGAGAAAATACTGAACAGAATATTGCAAATAGCACCATCACTAGGGGAAAAGACCAAAGAACAAATGAGGAAAAACAAAGACAAATAACAGAGGTCTGCCTCACTGCATTAATATTTAAGGAGAAAATTAAAAAAGTCAGAAACTGGAGTGAGGGTTGACAGGAGCAGGGAAAGACTTGTGTATCTACAGGAAAGAGCCAGGAGATGTTTCCTCTACACACAGCCAAAACTGAATTACACTGTGAGTCAACACTAGCGCCCAATTAGCCTTAACCAGCAGCAATTCATGGTTGAAATAACTGACACTCAGATATCTGTGTCTCATGCTGTGTGATAGTGAGGCACAAGGAATAATAACTAACTCTTGCTTTTCTTTAGCCTTTTTAATCATGCAATTATTAGTGATGAAGGGTATGTCCTTTTCTGGCAGATAGTAGATTCCTGGTGTGTTCCACATGGCTTTTGTTATTCAGCAGAATCACACAAGATTTAGTTTATTTGTGGCACTGCAGAAGTCTTTCCCACAGCTGACGGGCAGTGAGCCATTATTTGTGATTTAGCAAAGTGTGAAAGCTGCAAAACCCTGAATGCATACTCAGAGAAAACTTTTAGATTAAATCAGTTTCTCTAATCTCACCCTGAAATAAAGGAAGTAAGGGAGGAAGGAAGGAAGGAAGTGAGGAAGGATGGATGGATGGATGGAATAAAGAAAGGAAGGACAGAAGGAAGGAGATAGGGAGGGAGGGAAGAAGGGAAGGTAGGAAAAATGGACAGAGATGAATGGAAGGATATAAGGAAAGAAGGATAGATGATGGATGAGGGAGGGAGGGATGGAAGATGAATGGAAGAGATTAATGGAAGAAGAGATGAATGGAAGGAAGGAAGGATGGAGGGAGGGAAAATGTATGGATGGATGGATGGATGAAGGAAGGAAGGAAGTGAGGAAGGATGGATGGATGGATGGAATAATGAAAGGAAGGACAGAAGGAAGGAGATAGGGAGGGAGGGAAGAAGGGAAGGTAGGAAAAATGGACAAAGAGATAAATGGAAGGAAATAAGGAAGGATAGATGATGGATGAGGGAGGGAGGGATGGAAGATGAATGGAAGAGATTCATGGAAGAAGAGATGAATGGAAGGAAGGAAGGATGGAGGGAGGGAAAATTTATGGATGGATGGAAGGAAGGAACAAAGGGTGGATAGAGGATGATGGATGGATGGATGGATGGATGGATGGGAGGAAGGCAAGAAGGAAAAAAAGAAGGATAAGTGAGTGAGTGGAAATAATAAATGTATCAAAAGAACATAGATGTACAGATGGATAGATGATTTCTAAACTTTTAAGAATAATTCATTCAGAATAAGTCACACTGCTCTGACTGTAACATGTAAACATGATGAATTAATGCTGATATGATGAAAAGGGGATTTTATTTAAAAACAGTGCTTATTAAATTTAGATTATAAGCCTCCTCACTTCCTCTTGCCTGTCTTTTCTCTTGAACATCAGATGTGATCCTGCAGCCAGTGCTTTAGGGAGGATTCACTCATAACAAACTCAATGCTCACATTTCAGCAGAGAGAGACAAAGGCAGCATCCTCTCAGGTTCATCTCTCTCCTTCATCTGTGTTGGGCTCCCCAGCCCGTTGCTATGGAAACTGTTTTTGTAAGGAGGTCGATCAAATAAAAGTCAGCCAGAAAGAATGAGATCCTGCTCAAGAGTTTTTTTCTGACTTCTGTAAGAGAAATTCCAGTGTGTTCCATATGACCACAGAAATGACACTAGCACTTTACAGTCAAGCACTACAAAGTCTGGAGGACTCCCTACTTCCATAATGAGTAACCAATGAACCACAGACCAGGGTTCCCATCCTTTTTTACCAATTAAAGGACATTTAAAGACCCCATGAAAGAACTTGACTAATGCTGTTTACAGGTCTTTCACTACAACCAAAAAGCCACTATAGCGATAACAATAGCTCTTCCTTCAAAGGAAAAGAGATTGTGGGCAATATTAACCCAGAAATCAACCAGGGATGCACACTTCAAAACTCCACCAACAATTGTATACCGCCAGGGTAATTTTGGCATACTGTTTTCAAAGTAACATGATTTGGGATAGTTAAACCTCATTTCACTAACATCCGAATTATGATGTAGCCATTGATGATGAAGAGATCAGCGGAGAGGAGAGGAGAAAGGAAAAGACTAAGGAAGAAGACAGTTTAAAAAAAAAGAAACATAAGGAAAGGAATAGGTGGAAGAAGAGGAAAGGGACAGCGAGAGGAGCGAAGAAAAAATGGAAAGTAAAAGGAAATGAAAAAGCAGAAGAGAGAAAAAAAATATGACAAGGAGATGACAAATGGAAAGGAAAGGAAGAGGGGAAAAAGAAAAGGTAAGGCAGAGGGAAGGAAAGGAATAGGAGATGAAAGGAAAGGAAAAGGGGAGGAAAGGAAATGAAAGGAAGAGGGGAGGAAGGGAAAATGAAAAGGGAGAGAAGAGAAAAAAATTATGATGATGAGATGAAAAATGGAAAGGAAAGGAAGAGGGGAGGAAAATAAAGGAAAGGAAAGGGGGAGGAAATGAAAAGAAGAGGGGAGGAAAGGAATGCAAAGGAAAGTGAAGAAAAGGAAAGGTAAAGAAGAGGGGAGGAGAGGAGAAGAAATTAGATGAGAGGAAAGAAAATGAAAAGAAACGGGGAGGAAAAGAAAGGAAATGAAGGGGGAGGAAAGGAATGAAAGGAAAAGGAGAGCTGATGAAAAGAAAAAGAAAAATGAAATGAAAGGAAAAAGGAAGAAGAGGAAAAAGGGAAAAAATGGGGAAAGTAGATGAGAAAAGAAGAGAGGGGAGAAGAAACTGAACATCCTTTACATCTAAATGGTTTAGTACTTTGGCTTCAGGTGGACTCCGTTTTATTACTGCAGTGAAGCATGTTCATTTACAGCTAAATCACACTAATTGAATAATGGCTCCGTCAGTTATAAATGGAGCCGTTAAGACAGAATCCCTGTAAGCTCAGCAGAAGAGAGGAGACTCATGAAGAGAAGCCAGACAGCAAACATCTGAGAGGAACATCTGGAGCCACAGCATCTGTGTGACGATCAGAATAAATGCCAAAACATCAAAAAAACTGCAGGGGAAACCAAGAGAAAAGCACACAAGACAGAGCTGCAATGATAACAATTAACTGACTTAATGGGGACATATCAAATGAAAGTACCAGAGTACACTACAGTTTTCTGCAACTATTCCACATTATAAACAGTACAGTTCTACCGTTGTATACATTGATACCATTTACCATCATACCAGCCATGCCTAAATAAAAGAATGATCAAATAAGCTATTCAATAAGCATTAAATAAATAAATAAATAAATAAATAAATAAAATAACCAGGGATGAGAATAACAGGTGAACCAATTCTGTGGATATCTGCAGAGCTTTCTGCAGACTTCTGCATCTGCACATCACCATATATAATGTAGTGCCAATATAATATGTATAATATAAAACCTGTAGGTAGTGACAGGTATGAGTGCTAGAGAGTGTGATACTGTGAGTGTTTTGAGTGTGTGAGATTCACACCCTTTGATTTACAGTCACATCGGTGGACGAGAGCTTTAGAACAAGGGCTGACAAGTCCAAAGAGTTACATGAAACCAGCTAAAAGGTTCAAAGTACAATTCTCCCTCAGATCTGTCTCTCTTTATATGCATCGTTTCGCACAAATGAGAGCACAAGAGTGACAGAACTTTGAAATAGTAGGACATGACTAGCTCTAATGTTGAGACAAATAGACTGTGAAGTACCTGTTGCACACTTAAAACAAAAAACAAAACAAAAAATAATCAATTTTGATTGAACAGAGCACTTTTCTTATCAAGAAGCATTTTTGGCTGTGTAGGGTTCTTGGGATGGCGGCATGGTTCACTGTAGATTAACAAAGTTCAAGATGTTTAATTATAGGTTATTCAGATCACTGTATTCGTTTCTGAGTTCTTTCAAGCACTAGAACATAGATGATTTTTAGAAGAATTAGAAAATAAAAAGTTGGTGGCACTTAAACATTAAAAGGTGTCCACAAAGCTCTCTCTCTCTCTCACACAGACTCGACGAGGCCACATTGTGATTTGGCCTTAGCAGCAGCGAGGACAATAAAATAAGTGTGTGCTGAATCAACACTTTTGTTTCCTTCTAATGGCCATTCTGACAGTAAAATCTTGAAAATGTAAAACTAGACAAACAGAGAAGGAAAAGAGACGAACAAAGAAAGGATTGCAACTTAAATGAACACCTCATGAACCATTTTATTTCCTAATGACTGGTAGTCCATAGTATCTTTCATTGGTGAACTATTTACAGTATTTAAAGTGTTTTTTTTTTTTTTCGTCGAAACACTTTCTCGTATCCCAACTTAAAGGAATGTTCCAGGTTCAATTCAAGTTAAGCTTAATCAACAGCATTTGTGGCATATCAAATTTGTTTTAGACTCATCCCTCGTTTATAACAGAAATAATAATAATTAAAAAAAATTAATAAATAAAAATAAATAAACTGTAACAGTAACCAAGCAAAAACAGAATGTTCCACTAATGTTAGCGTATGGTTCCTGTTTGGTTATTTTTGGGGGAACCAATTACCAATAACTAACATTCTAGAATGGTATAACCATAAACCAATGTTCCCAGAATATTGCAGAGAGGTTTTTGTTTGACAGCCTAATAAGAACTAATACAGAACATTTTCTAATGGTTATTTTTAGGTTTTATTTTCATAAGAAAAAACTAACATTTCCAGAACGTTGCAGGGAGGTTTTTATGTGAGAACTTAACAATAAATGTATTCATAACATTCTCTAATGGTTATTTCTAGGTTTTTGGTTTATAACAATAAACTAACATTCCCAGAACGTTGCAGAGAGGTTTTTGTGTGAGAACCTAACAATAAATGTATTCAGAACATTCTCTAATGGTTATTTCTAGGTTTTTGGTTTATAACAATAAACTAACATTCCCAGAACATTGCAGGGAGGTTTTAGTGTGAGAATCTAACAATAAACGTATTCAGAAAATTCTCTAATGGTTAATTTTAGGTTTTGTTTTTAAAACCAAAAACTAACATTCCCAGAACACTGCATGGAGGTTTTTGTGATAACCTAATAAGAACTTATAAGAACTTTCTCAATTTGGTTGTTTTTATTTTTGTATTTTTTTTTTTTTTTTTACCATAAACAAATGTTCCAAGAATGTTGCAAGAACATTTTTGTGACAACCTAAATAAGAATACATACAGAACTTTCTCAAATGTGTTTATATATATATATATATATATATATATATATATATATATATATATATAAAACCATAAAGTAACAATCCCAGAATGTTACAGTGAGGTTTTTGTGTGCCAACCTAAGAAGAACTTATACAGAATGTTCTCTAATGGTTACTTTAGGTTTTATTTTTATAACTATGAACTAACCTACCCAGATCATTGCAGGAAGGCTTTTGTGTGACAATCTAAGCATAACGTATACAAAATGTTCTTAAATGGTTATTTTTAGGTTTATTTTTCATGTACATTTCATTAATATATATTTTATTATTTTTCACAAATGTGGCAGAGAGGTTATTTGACAACAATGACTGGCATAAGAGCAAAAACACATTTAATTAAATATTGGAAATTAATATCACAGCTGTATCATAGGCATGTGCATTTGAATTGGCACTATCAAAACATTGCTCTGTTTGTTTGAGTGACCAGTCCAGCCCGAAACAAGAACATGGACTTAACCAGTGCCGTGAGTTTGGGGCGGGACTATATGTTTTTTCTGACCAATGGGAGATGATGGGAGTGTTCTCTTTGAAAATAGTCAATATTTGAACAATTCTGTGTGATTTAAAAAAAAAAAAAAATATATGATTTTTTATTCAGGAAGTTTTCATGTGTTTGTGTGTAATTCAAGCAGAATATCTTTGCAGCTGTGGAGTCTGTAAATCAGTAGGTCACCATATGACATAAATCTGGATTTTCCTTACAATCCCCCTCCTCTCCCTCTCTCCCTCTCTCTCATAGCTTTGCTGTCGTCCACCCCACCTCCTCTCTCTCTCTCTCTCTCAGTACTCTGAGCTGCTAGTTCAGGATGGAAGTCTCGTGTGCGCACATGCCATCAGCGAGCGCAGGACCAGTGGGCTTCATCGTCTCGGCTGCGTGAGTGTGTATGCGTGTGTGCGTGAGAGAGAGTAGCGGGGGAGCGCCTGTTCCAGATGCATATGTGTGTCTGTTAGTGTGCATGTTTGGGGCAGATCTCCGTGGAATGCATTGGATGTTTAATGTTCATGAGAGGATTGTCTAACGATACGTCTGGAGAAACTTCCAGCATGGCAGACCCTCTCCCCATGTGGACATCTCTTTTTGTGCCCTGACGGACCCCTGGCACGCCGAGAGGGAAGACATGTGCTGGTCATCTCTCCCCCCTCACCTTCATCATCATCTTCATCACTGATCAGTGTCAGGAGGTGAGTCTCCAACAGTTCTCTTCCTCTACATTTTGGATTCTAACATTTGCTCGGGTCTGGACTCAATATCACCTTTAACTTATCAGTTTCCTCTCCTCTTCTTTTGATT